>NC_071564.1:189358-290195 GCF_026979565.1 Vidua chalybeata
TGGCCGGACACCTCCAAAAATCCAAACGATCGAGATGTGTCGCAGACCCAAGCTGCCCCCACCTCAAACCTGTGCTGCCCTGACAGTCCCAAGGGAACCCTACAAACTGACATCAGGAACCTGGGCTGGCCACTTTTCTTTCCCAAGGAAAATGGCTGATCTTTGCCTCCAGGGGCCTGTGGTCCTGAGTGGCCGGACACCTCCAAAAATCCAAACGATCGAGATGTGTCGCAGACCCAAGCTGCCCCCACCTCAAAACTGTGCTGCCCTGACAGTCCCAAGGGAACCCTACAAACTGACATCAGGAACCTGGGCTGGCCACTTTTCTTTCCCAAGGAAAAGGACTGATCTTTGCCTCCAGGGGCTGTGGCCCTGAAGTGGCCGGACACCTCAAAAATCCAAACGATCGAAGATGTGTCGCAGACCCAAGCTGCCCCCACCTCAAACCTGTGCTGCCCTGACAGTCCCAAGGGAACCCTACAAACTGACATCAGGAACCTGGGCTGGCCACTTTTCTTTCCTAGGGAAAAGGACCGGTCTGTGTCTCCAGGGGCCTGTGGCCCTGAAGTGGCCGGACACCTCCAAAAATCCAAACGATCGAGGATGTGTCGCAGACCCAAGCTGCCCCCACCTCAAACCTGTGCTGCCCTGACAGTCCCAAGGGAACCCTACAAACTGACATCAGGAACCTGGGCTGGCCACTTTTCTTTCCCGGGGAAAAGGACCGGTCTGTGTCTCCAGGGGCCTGTGGCCCTGAAGTGGCCGGACACCTCCAAAAATCCAAACGATTGAGGATGTGTCGCAGACCCAAGCTGCCCCCACCTCAAACCTGTGCTGCCCTGGCAGTCCCAAGGGAACCCTACAAACTGACATCAGGAACCTGGGCTGGCCACTTTTCTTTCCCAGGGAAAAGGACCAGTCTTTGTCTCCAGGGGCCTGTGGCCCTGAAGTGGCCGGACACCTCCAAAAATCCAAACGATCGAGGATGTGTCGCAGACCCAAGCTGCCCCCACCTCAAAGCTGTGCTGCCCTGACAGTCCCAAGGGAACCCTACAAACTGACATCAGGAACCTGGGCTGGCCACTTTTCTTTCCCGGGGAAAAGGACCGGTCTGTGTCTCCAGGGACCTGTGGCCCTGAAGTGGCCGGACACCTCCAAAAATCCAAACGATCGAGGATGTGTCGCAGACCCAAGCTGCCCCCACCTCAAACCTGTGCTGCCCTGACAGTCCAAAGGGAACCCTACAAACTGACATCAGGAACCTGGGCTGGCCACTTTTCTTTCCCAGGGAAAAGGACCAGTCTTTGTCTCCAGGGTCCTGTGGCCCTGAAGTGGCCGGACACCTCCAAAAATCCAAACGATCGAAGATGTGTCGCAGACCCAAGCTGCCCCCACCTCAAACCTGTGCTGCCCTGACAGTCCCAAGGGAACCCTACAAACTGACATCAGGAACCTGGGCTGGCCACTTTTCTTTCCCAGGGAAAAAGGCTGATCTTTGCATCCAGAAGCCTGTGGCCCTGAGTGGCCGGACACCTCAAAAAATCCAAACGATCGAGGATGTGTCGCAGACCCAAGCTGCCCCCAGCTCAAACCTGTGCTGCCCTGACAGTCACAAGGGAACCCTACAAACTGACATCAGGAACCTGGGCTGGCCACTTTTCTTTCCCAGGGAAAAGGACCGGTCTGTGTCTCCAGGGGCCTGTGGCCCTGGAGTGGCCGGACACCTCCAAAAATCCACACGATCGAAGATGTGTCGCAGACCCAAGCTGCCCCCACCTCAAACCTGTGCTGCCCTGACAGTCCCAAGGGAACCCTACAAACTGACATCAGGAACCTGGGCTGGCCACTTTTCTTTCCCGGGGAAAAGGACCGGTCTGTGTCTCCAGGGGCCTGTGGCCCTGAGGTGGCCGGACACCTCCAAAAATCCAAACGATCAAAGATGTGTCGCAGACCCAAGCTGCCCCCACCTCAAACCTGTGCTGCCCTGACAGTCCCAAGGGAACCCTACAAACTGACATCAGGAACCTGGGCTGGCCACTTTTCTTTCCCAGGGAAAAAGGCTGATCTTTGCCTCCAGGGGCCTGTGGCCCTGAAGTGGCCGGACACCTCCAAAAATCCAAACGATCGAAGATGTGTCGCAGACCCAAGCTGCCCCCAGCTCAAACCTGTGCTGCCCTGACAGTCCCAAGGGAACCCTACAAACTGACATCAGGAACCTGGGCTGGCCACTTTTCTTTCCCAGGGAAAAAGACCGGTCTGTGTCTCCAGGGGCCTGTGGCCCTGACTGGCCGGACACCTCCAAAAATCCAAACGATCGAGGATGTGTCGCAGACCCAAGCTGCCCCCACCTCAAACCTGTGCTGCCCTGACAGTCCCAAGGGAACCCTACAAACTGACATCAGGAACCTGGGCTGGCCACTTTTCTTTCCCAAGGAAAATGGCTGATCTTTGCCTCCAGGGGCCTGTGCCCTGAGTGGCCGGACACCTCCAAAAATCCAAACGATCGAGGATGTGTCGCAGACCCAAGCTGCCCCCACCTCAAACCTGTGCTGCCCTGACAGTCCCAAGGGAACCCTACAAACTGACATCAGGAACCTGGGCTGGCCACTTTTCTTTCCCAGGAAAAAGGCTGATCTTTGACTCCAGGGGCCTGTGGCCCTGAAGTGGCCGGACACCTCCAAAAATCCAAACGATCAAAGATGTGTCGCAGACCCACGCTGCCCCCACCTCAAACCTGTGCTGCCCTGACAGTCCCAAGGGAACCCTACAAACTGACATCAGGAACCTGGGCTGGCCACTTTTCTTTCCCAGGGAAAAGGACCGGTCTGTGTCTCCAGGGGCCTGTGGCCCTGAAGTGGCCGGACACCTCCAAAAATCCAAACGATCGAGGATGTGTCGCAGACCCAAGCTGCCCCCACCTCAAACCTGTGCTGCCCTGACAGTCCCAAGGGAACCCTACAAACTGACATCAGGAACCTGGGCTGGCCACTTTTCTTTCCCAGGGAAAAGGACCAGTCTGTGTCTCCAGGGGCCTGTGGCCCTGAAGTGGCCGGACACCTCCAAAAATCCAAACGATCGAAGATGTGTCGCAGACCCAAGCTGCCCCCACCTCAAAGCTGTGCTGCCCTGACAGTCCCAAAGGAACCCTACAAACTGACATCAGGAATCTGGGCTGGCCACTTTTCTTTCCCAGGGAAAAGGACCGGTCTGTGTCTCCAGGGGCCTGTGGCCCTGAAGTGGCCGGACACCTCCAAAAATCCAAACGATCGAGGATGTGTCGCAGACCCAAGCTGCCCCCACCTCAAACCTGTGCTGCCCTGACAGTCCCAAGGGAACCCTACAAACTGACATCAGGAACCTGGGCTGGCCACTTTTCTTTCCCAGGGAAAAAGGCTGATCTTTGCCTCCAGGGGCCTGTGGCCCTGAAGTGGCCGGACACCTCCAAAAATCCAAACGATCGAAGATGTGTCGCAGACCCAAGCTGCCCCCACCTCAAACCTGTGCTGCCCTGACAGTCCCAAGGGAACCCTACAAACTGACATCAGGAACCTGGGCTGGCCACTTTTCTTTCCCAGGGAAAAAGGCTGATCTTTGCCTCCAGGGGCCTGTGGCCCTGAAGTGGCCGGACACCTCCAAAAATCCAAACGATCAAAGATGTGTCGCAGACCCAAGCTGCCCCCAGCTCAAACCTGTGCTGCCCTGACAGTCCCAAGGGAACCCTACAAACTGACATCAGGAACCTGGGCTGGCCACTTTTCTTTCCCAGGGATAAGGACCGGTCTGTGTCTCCAGGGGCCTGTGGCCCTGAAGTGGCCGGACACCTCCAAAAATCCAAACGATCGAGGATGTGTCGCAGACCCAAGCTGCCCCCACCTCAAACCTGTGCTGCCCTGACAGTCCCAAGGGAACCCTACAAACTGACATCAGGAACCTGGGCTGGCCACTTTTCTTTCCCAGGGAAAAGGACCGGTCTGTGTCTCCAGGGGCCTGTGGCCCTGTGTGGCCGGGCACCTCCAAAAATCCAAACGATCGAGGATGTGTCGCAGACCCAAGCTGCCCCCACCTCAAACCTGTGCTGCCCTGACAGTCCCAAGGGAACCCTACAAACTGACATCAGGAACCTGGGCTGGCCACTTTTCTTTCCCAAGGAAAATGGCTGATCTTTGCCTCCAGGGACCTGTGGCCCTGAAGTGGCCGGACACCTCCAAAAATCCAAACAATCGAAGATGTGTCGCAGACCCAAGCTGCCCCCACCTCAAACCTGTGCTGCCCTGACAGTCCCAAGGGAACCCTACAAACTGACATCAGGAACCTGGGCTGGCCACTTTTCTTTCCAAGGGAAAAGGACCGGTCTGTGTCTCCAGGGGCCTGTGGCCCTGGAGTGGCCGGACACCTCCAAAAATCCAAACGATCGAGGATGTGTCGCAGACCCAAGCTGCCCCCACCTCAAACCTGTGCTGCCCTGACAGTCCCAAGGGAACCCTACAAACTGACATCAGGAACCTGGGCTGGCCACTTTTCTTTCCAGGGAAAAAGGCTGATCTTTGCCTCCAGGGGCCTGTGGCCCTGAAGTGGCCGGACACCTCCAAAAATCCAAACGATCGAAGATGTGTCGCAGACCCAAGCTGCCCCCACCTCAAACCTGTGCTGCCCTGACAGTCCCAAGGGAACCCTACAAACTGACATCAGGAACCTGGGCTGGCCACTTTTCTTTCCCAGGGAAAAGGACCGGTCTTTGTCTCCAGGGGCCTGTGGCCCTGAAGTGGCCAGACACCTCCAAAAATCCAAACGATCGAGGATGTGTCGCAGACCCAAGCTGCCCCCACCTCAAACCTGTGCTGCCCTGACAGTCCCAAGGGAACCCTACAAACTGACATCAGGAACCTGGACTGGCCACTTTTCTTTCCCAGGGAAAAATGCTGATCTTTGCCTCCAGGGGCCTTTGGCCCTGAGTGGCCGGACGCCTCCTGAAATTCTGGACGGCCCAGGTGTGTTCCCGACCCAACATGCCATTACCCAGCTTTAATTTTAGTGAAATATTGTTGCAGTTTGTAAATACTCCCTTTGCCTGCTACACAGTCTTTCCCTGTGCATCCACGGAACAGATTCACTCCATCCTTTCTCCCTAAATGCCTGCTCTAGTGAATAGCTCCTAAGCAGAAAGTGCTAGAAGTGTTTGCTTTTAAAATAAAACGTTTACCACATCTGGCTGTACGATTAAAATATATAGGTATATTGATGGTCCAAGGGGGAATGCTTTTCACAACAGAATATATCCATTTTGGTAGCACAGATCCCATTTTTACAATAATGGATTCTTTTGGGTTTGGGAATTTGTCCCATACAAGGCAATTGAAAATTAGTTTTTTGGAATTCTGTACATTGAAACTGGGACCTTCTGGTATTTTGCATCTTTTTGTTCTGGTATTTTGAAATAGGTTTTTTTTTGTATTTTGTAATCTATCCCTGCTCCATCATCGTCCTTCTCCCAGCCCGGGTAGATTTCCAAGATCTTGGAAAAAGAGTTTGGATGTGGAAAGGATCTCGGGCACAGGGTGGGAGTTGGACTCGATGCCCCTTGTGGGGGCAGCTCAGGATATTCTGTGATTCTGTGACAATTCTTTCCCACAGGAAGGGACGTTTTCCAGCCCCCATCTCGGGGGCAGCTCCAAGGTGGCCCCTGAGAGGCCAAGCCCAGCCAGACCCATCTGTCCTGGCAGCTTCCCTCCAGGAGCATCCCATAGATTATGGGATTTTGGAGGTGCAATCCAAATTTTAGCCCATTTTGGCTGGTGGACAATGAGTCCCATTTGCCATCCCAAAAAAGTCACATTTGCATTTTCCAACCCCACAGATCCATATCCCCTCTTCCTTCCATCCCAAAATCACAGCTATCACACAGTAGATACAGAGTTTTATTTTGAAACCATTTTTTAATGTAAATTAATGTTATTTCTCAGTAGATATAAAAGTGAGAAACTTCACAGGTTTCAGTGTTTTGCACACACATCCCCCCACACCCTCCCTATGAATTCCAACTCATTTTCGAGCTGTAACACCCCTTTGTAGGGGAGGAAAAAACCCTTTTTGTACCCTCAACCTCTCCCTCTCCTTTTCTTACTTATTTTTCCTGTTTCCTATATCTTTATTTTGTTTTTCTCTTTCTTCCTTTAAGGAAAGAAAGAACCCCAGGCCCTCCAGACCCCAGTGACCACACAAAGCCAGAACCTCCTCTGTGGCCACTTAATTTTAGCTTGTCCCCCCTATGCTATGGGGAAGGTCCTTACTGCCCCCCCTGTGACTTTTCCGGGTCATTTTGAGTCTTGTCCTTGTCCACCTGGGGCTTTTTGGGCTCCTTTTCAGCCTTGGCCTTGTCCCCCAGGCTCTTCTTGGGGTCACTTTGAGCTTTTTCCTTGTCCCCCAGGCTCTTTTTGGGGTTCCCCCCGTCCTTGTGCTCATCCCCCCAGTGCTTTTGGGGGGGCTCCCCATCCCTGTCCCCACCCTTGGCATCAATGGCCGCATGTTCCCTCCGCACCAGCTCCTGAAGCTCCTCCTGAGGGGAAGACATGGGGGTTCAGGGGGGTCCCAGAAGGGTTTGGGGGGCAGAGGGACCTCCAAAATTTGTGTGTGGGGGGAGGTGTCAGGGGGGTACCTTCCAACCCAGCAGTTCAGCCAGAGCCAGGCACCCGCTGTCACAGTCCCCCAGCCAGGCCACGTCCCTGTAGAGACACAGGGACCCCAAAGTCACCTTTGTGGGGACTTAAAAATCCTGGGGGGCCCTAGAATAACCTTGAGGGTGCCCAAAACTACCTTGAGTGGCCCCAAACTACCTCGAGGTGTCCCAAACCTCGATGGAAGTCCTCCAAACCACCTTTAGGGGTCCCCAAAACCACCCTGGGGCTCCCAAAACCACTTTGAGGGTCTCCAAAGCCACGGTGGAGTTCCCAAAACCATGGGGTGGGGACAGAGCCCCCCACCTGCCCATACCTGTAGGCCTTGTCTGAGTCAAAGTCCATCCCACCGAAGCCCATCAGGGACATCAGGGGGTCACTCTGGGGGGGAAACAAAGGCAGTGACAAGGGGGAGGCAGCTGCTCCGAGCCCCCCTCAGTGCCTCCCAACCTCACCTGCCCTGTCTTCTCCTTGTTGATGAGGAGTCTGGGGGTGTTGGTGGGGACCCTGCGGGAGGGGACAGTCACAGGGGGCTCCCCAGGGTCTGGGGGGGTCCGGGAGGAGGTGGGGGGGGGGGGCGTCTCACCTGCTGATGAGGGAGGCAAAAGGCTGCACCTGCAGCGAGGTGCCCATGATGAGCAGCAGATCAACTTTCTCAAAGTCCTGTTGAGGGAGGGAATGTCACTGGGGAGGGTCCCCAGGTCGCCTCAGCCCCCCCCCCACCCCCAAATGCAGGCTGGGAGGGTGCAATTCAGGGCCCCCCAAACCCCACTCACTGACTCCAGGAGGGCGAAGAAGCGCGAAGGGAGGCTCTCCCCAAAAAACACAATGTCTGGGGAAGGGGGGGTGGCAGGTCAATGGATGGGGGGGGGGTTTGAAGCCCCCCCCCCACCCCCAAAACTCACCAGGTTTCACCAGTCCCTGGCACTTCTCACATTTAGGGACGAGGGAGGAGAAAATCCGCTCTGGGAAGGAGGAGGAGGGAGAACCTCAGTGGGGAAAGGGGGCACGGGCATTTGGGGGGGCATGGGGGCATTTGGGGGGGCACAGGGGCATTTGGGGGGACGCTGGGGAAGAACAACGTGCTGTTACCACCCCATGGCAGAGCAGGTGGGGACACCCCCGCAGCCACTCAGGGGGACGGGGCAGGGGGCCCCAGGGGGTCCCCAGCACTCTGGGGGGGTTCCCCAGAGCCCCCCCCTACCCCTCATCCAGGCCAGGCTGTAGCGCTGGCGGCACGAGGGCCGCAGGCAGTGCGATGTGAAGAAGGTGCCGTGAGCCTCCACCAGCAGCTCCGGGTCCAGCCCTGCCACCCTCTCCAGAGTGTCGATGTTCTGGGGGGGGAGGGGGGCACGGGGGGGGGTCAGGGGGTCCCCAAAATCCCCGTGACCCCCCAAACCAGCCGGGGAGAGGGGGGTCGTGTCCCACCTGGGTGTAGCAGCGCAGCAAGAGCCCCTTGTCCTGCAGCAGCCGCATGAAGTAGTGACACACCGTGGGCTGGGGGGGAAATCTGGGGGTCATCTGGGGGTCTCTTGGGGCCCCCCTGAGTGGAGGGGAGTTGGAAGGAGGTTTGGGGGTGTTTTACCTTGAACTGCCCCGGGTAGAGCTCGCGGGCGAGGGCGAAAAAGGGCTCTGGGTGTTTCTGGGGGGCACAGGGAGGTCAGGGGGGACCCGGAGTGGCCCCAGAAACTCAGGGACCCCCAAGAATTTGGGGAAGAAAGGGGGATACCTTGAAGAATCCGATCTCGAAGATGGCCTCGGGGTAGGGGAGGTTGTAGCTCTGCAGGTTGGAGTAGAGCCCGGTGCCGGGGGAGCGGAAGTCTGGGATCCCGGCAGCTGGGGGGGGGGGGGGGGGGGTCAGGACCCACCCCAGGTGTCCCCGAGCCCCCCAGGGCCCCCCCACAAAGGACACTCACAGGTGGAGATGCCAGCGCCCACCATGCACACGATGTTCTTACCTGGGGGGGGATGACAAAGGGGTGCACCCCAAATTCACCCTCAAGAACCCCAAAAGTGCCCCTTCCCCCCGAAGTGAGCCCCCAAATCCGTGCAGTTTCCGCTGCACCCCGGCTCCATGCCCGATTTTCCCACTGCCCCCCATTCCCGTTCCACGCCCCGTTCCCGGTGTCCCTACAGCGCTCGCTCCTCGTGAACCGGCCCGCTCCCCGTTCCCGGTCCCGTTCCCGGTCCCGTTCCCAGCCCGACTCCCAGCCCAGTTCCCGTTCCCGGTGTCCCTACAGCGCTCGCTCCTCGTGAACCGGCCCGCTCCCCGTTCCCGGTCCTATTCCCGTTCCCGGTCCCGTTCCCAGCCCGATTCCCGATCCCGGTGTCCCTACAGCGGTCACTCTTCAGGAAGCGGCTCACGCCCTGCAGGCTCAGCTCGTCCAGCACCGGCTCCGGTTTGTCCCCGCCGAGCCCCAGGGTCCGGGACAGGAGCGTCCTCAGCAGCTCCACTGCGGGGACATCCAACTGTCCCCAAACAGTCGCCAAAGTGACCCATTCGTCCCCAAAACCCCCCTAAAATGTCCCCAAAGGTTCCCCACATGTCCCCGAAAGTCCCAAAGGCCCCAGAAACGTCCCCAAAAATTCCTTCAGCAGCCCCAAAGCACCCATGATGTCCCCGAACGCCTTATCCCAGCCGCCCTGTCCTAGAAATATCCCCGAATGTCCCACAAGGGCCCCAAAAGCCCCTGAAATCTCTCCGGAGGGCCCATAACGTCCCCAAAAGCGTCCCCAGGGGGTCCCCGAAGTGTCCCCAAAGGCCCAGCCCGGGCCCCCGCGGCCACGGGACCCCGACGCCCCCAGACCCAACTGTCAGCGTCGGCCGAAGCGCCCGGCTCGGGGTCCGAGACCTGCGGGGAGGAGTGCGAGGGGTCACCGGGGCGTCGGGGGCGGTCACCGGGGTGGGGACCGAGGGGACACCGGGGGCGTTACCGGAGATTCGGCGTCCGGCTCCGCCGCCTCCTCACGGGCAGCGGGAGCTGCGGGGACGGTGGGAGGGTCACCGGCGGGGGTGGGAGGAGAGGGAGCCCCACCCCCCGAGCCGCCGCCGGCCGCGCCGCCTCCGGTACCGTCCCGGTCCGCCATGGGCGCGGCCTGCCCGCACCACACTTCCCGGCGTGCCCCGCGCACCCGCGGCGGCGCCGGGTGGCGGGGGCAGCGGGCGGGGCCAGTAGGAGGGTGCTGATTGGCTGAGACACCCGGAAGCGCGGGCGTGGACTACGGGTCCCGGCACGCGCCGGGGTGGGGATTCCCCGGTCCGCGATGGCGGCCGCGGCCTGAGGCGGCCCCGGCGATGGCGGCCGCGGCCCCCGCGGCCCCGGCGGCCCCCGGCGAGGCAAAGCGGCCGGAGGGCGACGAGTGGTGCGACAGCGGGCTGGGCTCGCTGGGCGAGGGGCCGCTGGGGCCGCCGCTGCCCGCCAGCCCCGGAGCGGAGTCCCCCGACCCCCTCGCTGACCCCGCGGCCTGGCTGCGGCACGTCCTGAGCTTCGTCACCGAGGACGGCGACACGTGAGGGCGGGGAAGGATAAGGGAAATCCCCCCCCCCCGGGTCCGGGCGGGACTCCCACGCACACCCTGGGGTTGGGGGCTCACGGTCCTGCCTCTTCCCGGGGTTCCGGTGCGGGAGCGCCGCACCCCCACGGGGGCTCCTCGGTAACGTCCTTCAGTAACCTCCCAAATCGGCCCAGGACCCCCATCCCCGCCCCCCCCCCCCCGCCCCAGACGCACTTTTCTGGGGACTCCCCAGTGGGTCTGGGCGTGTCGGAACGCCCTCGCCCAGCCCGTGCCCGCCCGCCAGGGCCCTTCACCTGGCCGTGATCCACGAGCACGAGGAGTTCCTGGAGTCCATCCTGCGCCACACCGAGCACTCGCCCTACCTGGACCTGCAGAACGACCTGGGCCAGGTGCGGCAGGGGCAGAGATTTGGGGGTCCCGGAGGAGTTGGGGGAGGGGGAGGGTGTCCTGGGCCCACCCCAAGTCTCCACAGCGTCGGGTGGGGGTGCGTGAGGAGCTGAGGGGAAATTTGGGGAGGTTTGGGGTCGCAGTGGGATGGAGCTGCAGGGAGGGGAATTTTGGGTGGGGTTTGACCCCCCCCCCCCCCCCCCCCCCCTAGCTGTGACCAATCCCGCACATCGGGACGGGAGGTTTAGGGGGGCTTTAAGCCCGGTTTTCCCCCGCAGAGCGCGCTGCACATCGCCGTAGTGCTGGGGCTGGCCGGGGCCGTGCGGCGGCTGCGGGCGGCGGGCGCGGGCGTGGCGGTGCGGGAGCGGGGCGGTCACACCCCGCTGCACCTGGCCTGTCGCGAGGGTCACCCCGCCTGCGCCCGCGCGCTGCTGGGGGACCCCCCCGACCCCCGGGACCCCCCCCGGGACCCCCGGAAGGAGGAGGAGGAGCGGCGGGCGCAGCTGGAGAGCGTCAACTACGACGGTGAGTGGAGGGGGGGGGGGCAGGAGGGGCGCGGTTTTGAGGGGGGGGCGTGGGTTGGGGGAACGGTTTTGGGGGGGTCATGTGGCTTTGGGCTCGTCGTGGTTTTGAGGCGGTCACAGTTTTCCGGGGGGAACGTGATTTTGGGGACGGGGACACAGTGCAGCTTTGGAATGTACACGTTTTGGGGGGGGGTCACACACGTCGGGAGGGGGGGGGGAGTCCTATGTGCTCAGGCTGTGCTTTGGGGACCCCCGGCCCCCATCCACAGGTTACACCCCCCTGCACGTGGCTGTCCTGCGCCAGGACCTGGAGCTGGTGCAGCTCCTGCTCCGCGCCGGCGCCGACCCCGACCAGCCGGTGGGTGCTCCCAAAAAACCCGCCCAAAATAAACAAAAAACGGGGCTGGGGTGGGGGGTCCTGGGCGCCCCCTGACCCTGCCGTGCCCCCCAGGAGCCGAGCTGTGGCCGCAGCCCCCTGCACTTGGCCGTGGAGGCACAGAGCCCCGAGGTGGCCGAGTGCCTCCTGCGGGGCGGGGCGCGGCCGGACCCCCGCACGTTCTCGGGGTTCACCCCCCTGTACAGCGCCCGGCGCCGCCCCGACCCCCGCCTGCCCCCCCTCCTGCGCCGCTTCGGGGCCCGCGACCCCCCCAGCAGCGACAGCAGCGACAGCGGCGACAGCGAGGGCGGGGCCGAGGACAGCGAGGTCAGTCAGTGACCACACCCGTCCCCAGGGATCCTCCCCCCCGGGTAGCCCAGGATGACCGGCAGCCTCTGGGGAGGGCCCCCAAACCCTTTCAAGCCCCCCTCCACTCCTCCAGTTCCCCCACAAACCTCTCTCCCTCCCCAGGACGAGTACGACGACATCGTCATCAACAGCAGGCGCTGCCCGGCCTGAGGGTCCCCCTGGTGACCCCCCCAGAAGCCCCCTGGATGGACTTGGAGGTCCCCCTGACACCCCCCAGCCGGGGGGACCCCCTGAAGATGCGCCCCCACCCTCCAAAATCCCGAGGGAGCCCCAAGGGTTGCGGGGGACGGTGGGAAATAAATCAGAGGCTGCACTCAGAGCAAAGGGGACACGCCTGTGACAATGGGGGGGACACCTGTGTGAGCGCAGGAGACAGGTGTGACAATGGGGGACACCTGTGTGTCCCCAGAGCACCCCTGGAGCAGAGACCACACCTGTGGCCAGGAGGATTTCCAGGTTTTATTCCCGGGATTTGTCGCATGCCGGGCGGGGCGCGTGTCCGGTGCCCCGCGTGTCGCGCGTCTGTCCCGCGATGTCCCGGCTCCACCTGCGCCCTGCTTTGGCTCCGCCTCCTCCACGGGGACCCCTCCCCTCAGGGCCCCCCCTCCGTTTTCGGGGGGCCCCCCCCGGGCTGGTTGGGGCCGATGTAGCGCAGGAGGGGGGCGGGGGGCCGGGCCAGCACCTCCTGCCCCACCAGCGGCTGCAGCACAGGGGGCACCCGGACACGGCCGTCCTGGGGGGGGGGACACGGGGCAGGGTGAGCCCCCCCCCTGGAGCCCCCAGACCCCCGCAGGACCCCCAAAACACTCACCGGGAGCTGGTTGCACTCAAGGAGCGCAATGAGCATCCGGGACACAGCGCAGGCGGTGCCGTTCACCTGCGGGGGAGCCCAGGGTCAGGGGGCCCAGAGACCCCCTGCCCCAGGGTTTTGGGCTTCTCCCGGGGATTTTGGGGGGGGGGGCCACCCACCGTGTGGGCGTGGCTCAGCCGGCCCCCCTCCCCGCTGTACATGATGTTCAGCCGCCGGCTCTGGTAATCAGTGCAGTTGGAAGCGCTGGAAATCTGGGGGGTTGGAGGGGGAGAGGGGTTAGGAGGTTTTGGGCACCCCCTCCTCCACTCCAGAGACCCCCCAAAATGGGGGTCCTGATCCGGCAGAAAGGGTGAGAATAAAGGGGGGGGGGGGGGGGGCATCACCCTGGGCACCTCTGAATTTTTGGGGTTTTCCCAGAATTGTTTGGATTCTCCCCAACTTTTCAGGGTTCTCCCCAGGTTATTTGGGCTCTCCATGAGTTATTGGGGTCCCAGACCCCACCCCCCTCACCTCCCCAAATTTGCCTCGTCCAGGCATCCAGGCCTCGATGTCAAACTTGCGGTAGGCGGGGAGCCCCAACTCCTCCGTGGGCATGTCCAGGACACTGGGGGGACGCGGGGGGGGACAGTTACGAGGGAGTTCACAGTCCCACGGACTGGGGGGGCCCCCCCCAAATCCCTCTCACCGGTAATGGAGCCCTAGCTCCGAGAAAATCTCCTTCTGGAGCCCCAGAAACTCATCCAGCAGCTCCTCGCTCTCTGTCCCGCGCTCGGCCGCTGTCACCCCGAACATCTCTACCTTCCGGGGGGGCACACGGGGTGACCCCTCTGCCCTTCCCTCCCCAGGGCTCTCCCAGTGCTCCCAGTACCTTGGTGAACTGATGGACGCGGTAGAGCCCCCAGGGCTCCCGGCCCGTGTCAGTCTCAGTGCGGTAGCAGGTGCTGGAACACACGACCCTGGCAGGGGACGTGGGTCAGGGGGCCCCAAAACACCCCAGACCCCCCAGAGAATCGGGGTGGGATCCCCAGAAGGGGAAGGGGTCCCTGGGGGAGACACAACCCCCCTGTACCTGACAGGCAGGTCCTGCAGCTGCACCGCATGGTCCATGAAATACCCTGGATGGGAGGAACTCAGGGTGACCCTCAAATCCATCTGCCCCGCCTCTTTCTCTACTTTTTCCATCTTTTCTCCCCTATTTTTTATGATTTTCCTCATGTTCTCCCCCAGTTTTCCCCATTTTCACTCATATTTTCCTCCGTTTTTCCCCTGGTTCTCCCCCACTCCATTTCTCCCACTGGGTTTTCCCAGTTTCCCCCCATTTTCCCCAGTTTCCCACCTGCAATTCCCACCTCCGAGGTCCCGGCCAGGCACAGGTCCTCGAAGCGTGCTGGGTCGATGGTGTAAACTTGGGAGGGGGTAGCGCTGGGCTGGACCCCACAGCCCTCCTGGGGGGCACAGAGGGTCACCTGGGACCACAGAGGTGCCAGGGAGGTGCTCATGGGGCTTGGGGGTCACTCACAAAAACGGCTCCTCGCAGCAGGTCCGGCACCGTCATGGGCAGGAAACCCTGGGAAAAAGTGAGATTGGGAGACTCCAACCCCCCTGGGTGCCTGCCAAACCTCCCTGGGACCCTCCAGACCATCCCAGACCCTCCCTGGATCCCCCAGACCCTCCCTGGGACCCTCCAGACCATCCCTGGGACCCCCCAGACCATCCCAGACCCTCCCTGGGACCCTCCAGACCATCCCTGGGACCCCCCAGACCATCCCAGACCCCCCCTGGATCCCTCCAGACCATCCCAGACCCTTCCTGGATCCCTCCAGGTCCCCCCCCCACCTTGCTGAGCAGCTTCTGCAAGGTGAAGGTGACGAGGGCGTGCTGCAGCAGGGCCCCGGCCCCGCACAGGTAATAGGAGCGATGGCCCGACACGTGGGACAGGCGCCTGCAGGGGTGGGACAGGTGTGGGACAGGTGTGGCACACCTGGGGGACACTGCCCACCCTGCACAGGTAATGTGAGCAACGGCCTGACACGTGGGTGTCCCCCTTCCAGGTGTTGCTCACCTTTGCCGGATGATGTCCAGCCCCTCTCCCAGCTCCAGGTGTCCCTTTGGCTTGAAATCAAACACTGCGGAAAGGAGGGGGAACCTCTGTCACCTTTGTCACCTTTGTAACCCCAGACCCCCCAACCCCCCCCAAATCCTCCATAACCCCCAAAGCCCCCCAGACCCTCCTTTCCCCCCTGCAAATCCTTCATCACTCTGCCCCAAATTCTCCATCACCCCCAGACCCCTTTTCCCACCTGCCAAGGACCCTTCTCCTCCTTCCCCCACAACAAAAAAGCATCCCCAGGACCCCCCAACCCCCCCCCCCTCCACCCCTTACCTGGTTTCTCACCCACCACCTCGAGCAGCCGGGCCTGACTCTGATCCCCAACGGGCTGGGGGGGGGCACAAGGAAGAGTTTGGGGGTGCCAGGAAACCCCCAAACCACCACAGGCCAGAGGGGGTGTCAGGGGGATTTCAGGGGGATTTTGGGGGGTCTCACCACAGCGAGGTGGGTTCTGTTGGGTTGGATGGGTTTTGGGTGATTTTGGGGAGGTTTTTGGGGGTCTCACCACAGCGGGGTGGGTTCTGTCAGGTTGGGTGGGTTTTGGGTGATTTTGGGGAGGTTTTTGGGGGTCTCACCACAGCGGGGTGGGTTCTGTCAGGTTGGGTGGGTTTTGGGTGATTTTGGGGAGGTTTTTGGGGGTCTCACCACAACGGGGTGGGTTCTGTTGGGCTGGGTGGGTTTTGGGTGATTTTTGGGGTCTCACCACAGCGGGGTGGGTTCTGTTGGGCAGCTGCAGGGCCCCCAGGTAAAATCTCTTCTCCAGGTCAGACTCCTCGGCCTCGAGCGCCCGGAGCTGCCCCCGGAGGCTCCGGCCCCGCTCCCGCAGCGCTGCCAATTCCGGGTGCTGCCAGAAGGCCACCGTGAGGGCGTGGAGGGCCAGGAACCCACCCCAGCCCCCCCAAAATTCGATTCCTACCGTCTTGGCCGCTGCCTTGTCATGGGAGGCCTGGGGGGAGAAAAGGAGTCAGGGGGTCCTTGGGGGTCTGGGGGGAAGAGAGGGGAATCTAGGGGGGCTGGGGATCATGGAGTGGTTTACGGGGAAAGGGAAGGGGGTCCTGGGGGCTTCCAAGGAGGACCGAGGGGGGACCAGAGGGACCCAGCGGGGACTTTGGGGGTCCAAGGGGGGACTGAGGCTTCCCGGGGGGTCTCACCATGATCTCACGGACCCCCTGGGCCACGCGCCCCTTCTCTGCCTCCAGCCGTGCGATGCCATCGCGGACCTCCCCCAGCCGCGACCACGTCCGTACCTGAGGGCGTGGCCAGGGCGTGGCTCGGGTGGGCGGGCCGGCCCTCCCGCAGGCCCCGCCCTCCCCGTTCCCGCCACTCACGATCTCCCGGAGCGCGGCGCCCCCTAGCGGCCCGCGCCGCCGCTCCACGTCGCGCTCGCTGAGCGCGGTCACGTCGAGCTGCGGCCGCGCGCTCAGCCCCTCCCGCACGTGCTCGTACAGGCGGCTCCGCCCCGCCGCGGCCCCGGCCCCGCCCCCGGGAGCGGCCCCAGGAGAGGGTCCCGGGCCGGGAGCGGCCCCTGCGGCCCCGCGCCGCCCGCCCGCCGCCGCCGCCGCCGCCGCCAGCAGCGCCCTGCGCGCCGCCATCTTGCGCAGCGGCGCCGGTCACGTGGAGGAGGAGCCGGGGGCGGGGCCGGACGCGCGCGCGGACCGCACCTTCCCCCGCCCCGCCCCCCCGGCAGCTCCGGCCACGCCCCCGGCCTTAGCCCCGCAGCGCTCCCGGTTTGGTGACCCCGGTGACCCCCCCGGTGACCCCCGTGACCCCCCCGGCGCCCTGAGCTGCTCCCCCCGAGTCCCCAGATCCCTCTCCAGGCTCTTCCCAGTGCCCCCGGCCTCCTTCCGCTGCCCACTGGAGACCCTTCCAGGTGCCCAAAGGCCCCTTCCCAACGCCTCCAGTACCCCCACGACCCTTCCCAGTATCCCCACAACCCTTCCCAGTACCCCACGACCCTCCCCAATACCCCCACGACCCTTCCCAGTATCCCCACAACCCTTCCCAGTACCCCACGACCCTCCCCAGTATCCCCACAACCCTTCCCAGTACCCCACGACCCTCCCCAATACCCCCACGACCCTTCCCAGTACCCCCACCACGACTCCACACCACAAGCCATGTCACCACCAAATTTTAATCCAAAAAACACCCAGGGCCAGCACATGGGTGACCCTGAGGTTGGGTGGGTTTTGGGTGATTTTGGGGGCCACCCCACGTGAGGGTCACCCCGAGGGTCACCCCGAGGGGCCCTGGGAGCCTCATCCCGGGCCGGGCGCATTCCTGGGACCCCCACGCCGGGGTCCCCGCTCATTTCTTGGCCTGCACGTGGGCGCAGTCGTACTTCCCGCGCACCACGGTGAGTTTGACGCCGGGCAGGTCCTGCGTGCGCCCGCCCTGCACCAGCACCATGTGGTGCTCCTGCAGGTTGTGGCCCTCGCCGGGCACGAAGGCAATGACCTCGCGGCCGGTGCTGAGCCGCACCCGCACGCACCGGCGGTTCGCCGAGTTCGGCTTCTTGGGCTTTCGGATCAGGTTCTTCAGCACCACGCCCTTGATCTGCGGGCGGCCCAGGGTGGGCCCCGGTTTGCGGGGACGGGGCGCGGGGCGGCCCTGCCGGTGCATCTGGTTCAGCGTGGCCATGGCGGCGGATGGAGGAGGGCGCGGCGGCGACGGGAGGAGCAGCCCCGGACCTGCGGAGGGGACACGGAGAGGGGTCAGGGGCTTCTGGGGGAGCGGCGGGTTTGGGGCAGGAAGGGTCATGTACGCACTGCAGCGGGCCAGCGAGGCGGCGGCACTAAGCGCGGCGCGGAGCAACATCTCCGAAGCTCTGAGGGGAGAACGCACGGTCAGAGCTGCCTTGGGGAGGGCACCGGGGAGCGGCGGGACCGGAGCCCGCACGTTCCCCTCAGTGCGCCGCCATCTTACCCAGATCCGAGCGCACCGCGCTGCGATTGGACGGCGGAGATGCCAATCTCCGTGATTCGTGCGGTGATTGGTCAGGCTGCCGCTTAATCCCGCACTGATAGCTGGAGAGCCACAGTCTGGAGACCCGCCCCCTCAGCAGCAACTTCCGCGTTGGGCCCCGCCCCTCCCTCTATAAACCCCGCCCCAAGGCTTGTTCCCCACCCATATTCGGCTGTTCTCCGCCCCACGCCACGCCTCTTGCCCATATTTGGCTCCAAATCCTCCACTTCTTGCCCATATATGTCTCGCTCCGCCCCTCCCACCCCTGTCCCTGCCCCTAAGGGGCGTGGTCTGTCGCCGCGGCGACGCGGGCGTGGGAGGACCCGGATGTGTCTCGATCCCAACATGGCGGCGGCGGCGGCCGAGTGAGGCCTGAGGAGGCCCGGGGGGGGCTGAGGGCGCTCGGGAGGGATTCGGGGATTTCAGGGATCTGGGGCTTGGGGACCCCCCCCCCCAGGGCCAAGGAATTATTTGGTGATGGAGGAGGGCGGTTGGGGGTGGGCTTGGGGGCAATTTGAGGCTCTCCAAATCGCTGGAGGGGCGGCAGCAAGAGCCTTGGGAAAGCCTGGAATTCCTGGGGAGCATCGGGATACGGATCCAGCCGCCCCCCGCCCTAAAAGCACCCCAGAAGGGGAGGTCCGGGCTGCTCCTGAGGGGATTCCCTTCTTCCCGTGCAGCGCTTTTACCAGAGGACCTGGAATGCGGAGCTGAGGCAGGAGAGTTTTTCCTTCGTGGAAGGTAGGAAACGAATCCGGAATTCCCGGAATTTCTTATCCCACGGGGATTTGGGGGTCTCCTCCCCACGCTCCCATCCAGCCCCAGAGCCCTGGGATGGATTTTTCCAGCGTTTCCTGTGGTTTTGGGTCAGGAACTCCACGGCAGAGGGGCACTGGAATTCCTCAGAAATGCCCTAACTCCTCAAAAACAGCATTTCCCCCCAGTTTTGGCGCAGTGGGAAGGGAAATTGCCATCCCCACAGGTTTTTTTGTGGTGTTTCTCTTGCCCTTCCTCAACTGAAAAGGAGAAAAAAAACATCAAAAAAAGCCTCTGGATTTGGGCTTTCCTTGCATTTTCCCTGTAATTTCGTGAATTTTCAAATAATTAATGGTGGGACAGAGGGATTGACCCGTGGTCGGCTTGGAAGTAAGTGGAAATTGGGTTTATGGGAAATATCCAGATGTGGAAAAGATCCAGCAAGCCTTTGGAAATGGCCAAAAACTTCCCCCTCCCGCCATTCCCTGTTGGGGTTTGGGGGTAAAAGGTGGGAATTTGGTCACCAGCATCTCGTTAACAGCTGTGGGACAAGCAGGAATTTCTCCGGAGTTCCCAGGAAGAAATTCCAAGGATATTCCTGCCCATGGCTTTAATTAATCTTTTAATTTGTTCATTTCCCATGGGATAAAACCTGGGTTCTCTGGAGCCCTGGGAGGAATATCTGGGTTTTCTGGAGATGTTCCTGAACCAGCCCCAGGAGGGATTTTCCTGGATTTTGGTGACCTGGATCATTATGGATGGACGGGATCGTTACTGATTAATTGGACCATCGTTAATTGGCCCTTCCCTTGCCCCGAGCCGGAGATTCCCGACTTTCCTTCCTCCCTCTCCCTGCACTTCCAGCTCCGGGGAAACTTCCTGCTGCAGGAAAAGAGCTGAATTCTGCCAGAATTCCTTTTTTTCCTCTTTCTTTTACACTTTTTCTCTTCTTCTCTCCTTCCCTGGTTCTCCTTTTCCCACTCCTTCCTCCTTTCCCTGCTCTCCCCCTTCCCTCCCGTCCTGCTTTTCCCGGCGATCACGGAAGATTTGAGCACTGGATTCCCTTTTCCCAGGAGATGGGATCTCCTGGTTCCCTTCCGTGTTCGGCAGAGCTTTGGAGGCTCCTCGTGGGTCACCAGATTCCTGGAATTCCGGGATTCCTCCGAGCAAAAGCCAACACTTCTCCTCCTCTTCCTCCTCCTCCTCCTCTTCCTCTTCCTCCTCCTCCTCCTCCTCCTCCGGCAGATCCAGCTGGGCCAGTCCAACCCGCCTTTCCCAGCCGGACCGCTCCAGGCCCGGCCTTCCTGGCCTTGCTTTCCCGGGAACGTGACCCCTTTGCGGGAATCCCGGGATTCCGACCCAGGGGATTGAGCCGCACGTTCGGGACCGCCCGGCGCCGCTTCCCGCTTCGGGTTTTTGTTTTTTTTTTTTTTTTTAAGGAAAACAACCCCTGTGAGCAAACCCCAACCTGCTCCCAGCAGGATCTGGGCCGGGATTCCGGCGCTCTGGGGATCATCGGGATCACCCGTGCGGATCAGGAAAACGCGCTTTCACCGATTCTGCCGGAATCCCGGGAGTTTTCGGGACGCTTTGCTCTGTCCCTGTTGCCGTAAGGAGCTGCTTCCCCAAGGACCCCAAATTCCCGCCAAGGGGCCCCGGAGGTGGAAATTTTTCATGGAAGATGTGGATTTGGAGGGTTTGGAGTCTCTTCCTGTTCTGGCTGACACCAGGAAAATAATTCCCCAAGAGGAAAAAACCGGCTCAGGGGTTTTCCAACGGAGACTTTGGCTCTTCCCTCTTCTTCCCAAAAGGATTGAACGCAGCATGAGTTTGGGATTCAGGGAACTTTAGAGTAAAAAACAGAAAAAAAAAGCCAGGAATAAGCAGTGGGAATACGAGGTAAGTTTTTCATCTGGCGGAATTTTCTCACCGCGTCCCCGCAAAGGGAAGGCTCCAAGCCCAGCTCTCCCTGGGAGCTCTCCCCACCTTCCCAGGACTCTCTGGTTCCGGAGGGGCCCGCTTGGAATATTGGGGGAAAATGGAGCAGTTTGGGGCAAAAAGAGGAGAGATGGGATGGATGGACCAGCACCCCACGGCGGGGGGAAAATGGAAATACTGGAATTTGGGAAGCGGGATGACGCCAAACGCCACATCTGGAATGCCATGGTGCTATGCTGGGCATTTGTTTTCCTGAAGTTCACCCAGCTCCAGTGTAAAAATCCTGAAGTTTGCTGAAAATCCCATTTCAGTCCCTTCCTGGACATTCTGCTGCCCAGTTAACATCTGATTTTCCTGGCTTTGGGCTTTATGGGAAGGCGTGAAGTGCCTCTGTGCACATTTTTTCCCCTTTACTTTTCCCTTTCTTTTTCATCCCAAAGCTGCCAGCACGATTCCCACCAGGATACAGCCTAAATGCCACTGATCTGGGGGGAATTTGTGGGATTTTGTTGGGAATTTTAGGGAAAACACAAGATCATTCCGCCCAGTGTGGACTCGATTCCTTGTTAATTGGTAACTAATTAAACCCCGCTGGGATCTCAGGAATGCAACCTGGGAAGGGCTGAGGAATAAGTTCACCCCTCCTGGCCCTCATCCCACCCTCTGGAATTCTTCAGGACCTCTCTACCCCTCCCAAGTGCCGCTAGTTTTTCCCCAACCATCTGAAAAAAAGGGGTTTTGGGGTGAAATCCTGTGGATTTGGTGTCCAGAGGCACCAGATACTGCACCTCCCCGACATTCTGGCTGACCTGGATCATCCTTGGATATTTCCCGTGGAACTCGCAACAGGAAAAGCCCAAATGCAGCAGATTTTAATCCTCCCACTCCAAATTCAGCTGCAATTTCCCCAAACCGGGAGAATTTTCCATCTGAAAGTGGGGTTTTGACAATCCAGAGAGGATCCCAGCAGTGTCCTAGGAAGGTGGAAGGAGGGATGAGCAGGCAAAATGGAGAATTTACAAAATTCGGACAGTTTTTGGCTGGGGTCGAAGTGGAGGAGGAGAAAAGCTTCATAATGGATCATTGATTAAAGATGGAAACCTCAAAGGTTGGGAAAAACAGCGAGAAGACCTTGGAAGCACTGGGATTCTGGAGCCTGGAAAATGGGATTGAGCCGAGGAGGTGGAAAAAAATGGGAGGAAATGGGGAAATCGCCACCGGGAAAAGCAGTGAAAGTGGGAAAAATGGACCCACCCAGGATCCATGGGATTTTGGGGCCATTCCCAGTGGGATTCATGCCCCCACTGGGATTGCATTCCCAAAACCTTCCCAGCTCAGCTCGTTCTTGGCCTGGAAACTGCAGAAAAGCATGGAACTCAGCCAAACCCTTGGATCCTGCCCCAGAGCACTGATCCTGGTGCTGGGATCCCAGGAAAAGCAGATTTTTTGTGGCTTTTTGAGGTGTTTTAAATCTGTTTGTTGGTTCAGGTTGGGTTAATGGATTACTCCCATTTCCAAGTGGGAATTTCTGGTGCTCCTGGTGTTTCCAAGCTTGGACTTGGGGAAAAATGGGAAGTAATTGGATAAAAGTGGGGGACGTTGGACGGAAGTGGCCAATGGATGGATAAAAACCATTCCAACAGTGGGATTTTCGGGGCTGATCCCGTCCATCCCAACGACATTCCCAATTTATTTCATTCTAACGATGGGATTTGGGCGCTGATCCCATTCCCGGGGACGTTGCCCATTGTGACCCCGGATTTCAGGAGGGGCTGCTCACGTTCCCAGGGCTGGATTTCGTGGGCTGGTGCCATTCCTGATGCCAGCTCCCATTTCCCTCCCCCTAACGCTGGGGCTCTGGGCCCCGATCCCGTTGCCAGGAGCGCGTCCCGGGCCATGTTCTCCAAGAAGAAGAAGCGGGTGGAGATCTCGGCACCATCCAACTTCGAGCACCGGGTGCACACGGGCTATGACCCCTCGGAGCAGCGCTTCACGGGGCTGCCCCGCCAGTGGCAAGGGCTGCTCGAGGAGTCCGCCCGGCGCCCCAAGCCCCTCGTGGACCCCGCCTGCATCACCGCCATCCGTGGGGCCCATAAGGTGTGGAAAACCGGGAGCGTTGGGAATTCGGGGGGGGGGGGGGGGGGTCATGGGGCGGGGAGGGCGTGGCCAGGTCGCCGTTCTTGGTTTGGGGTCTTGGAGGAGGTAACAGGGTTCTGGGTACTCTTTGGGGTTGGACTGGGGGCAGTTTGGGGGTCTTGGAACAAGGGAATTTTGGGATTGTTCGATATTCAGGGGTTATGGAGCAGGTAAGGGGTTGCCAGCCACTCTTGGGGCTCAAAAAAAGCCAAACTGGGAGGAATCTGGGGGTCAGGGAGGTGGGAGGTGGGTCTCCCTGCCTTTCCTACCTCCCAAAAAGACAATTTGGGGGAGTCATGGACCAGGAGATTTTGGGATCATGGGGCAGGGAGGGGGGAGGTGGGGGCTCATTCAGTCCCCAGGGTGGGTTTGGGGGAATCTGGGGTCTTGGAGTATATAAGGATGTCCTGGATGCTCTTTGGGGTCACACTGGGAGGAATTTGGGGGACTTGGGGTAGGGAGGTGATGATTGGGTCCCCCAGGACGAGGATCCCCCAGTGAGACTCTTCCCCACACCTGGAAGCAGCCCACCCCATGGGAACTCAGAGTCATTCCCACCTGATCTCTTCCCCACTGTGTGTGTTCCCAATTGTTTTAAGTCCCCCATTCCCACATCCCCCCCATTGCCACATCCACCCATTCCCACCTCAGTTCTGATGCCCCCCAATTCCAACCCCAGTATTTTGGGGACCCTCCCAGCGAGGCTAGACTCCAATCCCTGGGGAGCACCCAGGGTAATTTGGAGCTCTGGGACTCTTCCCGGAGGGACACCCCAGCCAAACCCCCTCCCCTCTGCCCACCCTGCCATCCTCCTGCAGCCATTCCATGTCATCTTTCTGTTGTTTTTTTTTTCCTTTTTTCCCCGTTTCCCCCATGTGTTTCCCCCTTCCCGCAGCCCATCGTGCGTGGCTCCAAAGGGACCCGGGATGGGACCCCCGGGGGCCGGGACAGGACTCTGGCGTGGCTCCTGGACGAGCTGGCGGCCGTGTCTGTGTCCCGCTCCAACTCCCTGCGCCAGGACAGCCCCCCCTGCCCCTCCCGGCACCCCCCGGAGAACGGCCTGGCCCCGGGACCCCCACGCTCCCGCCCGGAGCCCGGCAAGAGCCGCCGCGGGGACCCCGAGCCAAGCCCCCCCCAGTCCCGGGAGCGGGGAGACCCCAAAGCTGCGGCCGGGCGGGAGCCCCCCCACCCTCACCCCCACCCCCCCGGGGGCCGCCCCAAATCCAGCTCAGCCGGAGAGGGGCCCCCCCGGCCCCCACCCCGCGAGCAGCGCCCGCTCTCAGGGCCCGACCTGCGGCCCCCCGACATTCCCGGCGCTCCCGGCGCTCCTGGAGCGGGGCTGAAGACGGCGCCCGGACGCCCCTTCCACACCTATCCCCGTGCCGACACCGACCCTGGCCGGGGGGGTAGTGCCCAGGTAAAGGGGTGTCCCCAGGCCTTTCCTCATCCTCCTCTTCCTGCTCTCCTCTTCCAGAGTGGGTTCTCTGCTCCTCTTCCTCACGGCTTCCCATGCTCCGTTGGGAGCAGCAGCAGCTTCCTTCCCCAGTCACATCCTTGGCTCTGGAGCAGTTTCCTCTTCTTCTTCTCCTTCTTCTTCTTCTTCTTCTTCTTCTTCTTCTTCTTCTTCTTCTTCTTCTTTTTCTTCTTCTTCTTCTTCTTCTTCTTCTTCTTCTTCTTCTTCTTCTTTTTCATCTTCTTTTTCTTCTTCCGCTTCTTCCTCCTCCTCGCTGTGCTTGCCCTGTTCTTTCTCAGAAGCGGTTCCTCTGCTCCTCTTCCTCACAGCTTCCCAGAATCGGGATGTGCAGGGGCCACCACCTCCCCTGCCAGTGCTGCGTCCTTGGCACCAAACCAGTTTCCTCTTCCTTGCTCTGCCTCTTCTCTTCCTCCTTGGAAGCGGCTCCTCTGCTCCTCTTCCTCGCAGCTTCCCTTGTCCCAGTCAGAATCAGAGCATCCTGAAGGCCACTGGCTCCGCGCTTCCTTCCTGGTGCTGCATCTGTGGCTCCAGAGTCTCTTCCTCTTCCTCTTCCTCTTCCTCTTCCTCTTCCTCACTCAGCCCTTCCCTCCGGCCTGTGCCCAGAGGCCCCGGCGCTGGCCCCCGACATTCCCACAGGAATTCCGGGGGCTGACGCTCCTCTCCCCTGTCCCCACAGGCCGAGCACCACCCGGGACGCCCGCAGGAGGCGACCCCCAACGGGCCGGTGCCCGCTGGCGCTCCCGGCGCTCCCAGTGCTTCCCACGCCCCCGGCCCCCCACGCCCCAAAGCCCCGGAGCCGCCTCCCCTGGCCCCGGAGCCCCCGGCCCCGCGTCCCCCCGGCCCCACGCCCGCCCCAGCGGGGGGGCCCCAGCGCGTGTCCCACGAGCAGTTCCGGGCAGCGCTGCAGATGGTGGTGGACCCCGGCGACCCCCGCACGTACCTGGACAACTTCATCAAGATCGGCGAGGGCTCCACGGGCGTCGTCTGCATCGCCACCGTGCGCGGCTCCGGCAAGCTCGTGGCCGTCAAAAAGATGGACCTGCGCAAGCAGCAGCGGCGGGAGCTGCTCTTCAACGAGGTGAGGGCAGCGGCAGCCCTGGGGACCCCTTGAGAGCCTTGGGGACCCTCAGGGAGGGAACTTGGAGACCCTCAGGAACCCCTTGGATCCCTCAGGAGTCCCTCGTGGCCCCTTCAAAGACCTCTTGGTGACCCACCAGGGACCTCCTGATGCCCCGGGGTCCCCCGGGGACAGTCCAGGCTCCCATCCCCGTGTTCCTCCCCCTCCCAGGTGGTGATCATGCGGGACCACCAGCACGAGAACGTGGTGGAGATGTACAACAGTTACCTGGTGGGTGACGAGCTCTGGGTGGTCATGGAGTTCCTGGAGGGCGGCGCTCTGACTGACATCGTCACCCACACCAGGTGAGTTTGGGGAGCAGGGGTTGCACAGGTGGCAGGGCGGCGGCAGGGGGTGGTGGCAGGGTGGTGACAGGGTGCCGTCCCCAGGATGTCGGAGGAGCAGATCGCGGCCGTGTGCCGCTCGGTGCTGCGGGCACTCGCCGTGCTCCACGCCCAGGGCGTCATCCACCGCGACATCAAGAGTGACTCCATCCTCCTCACGCATGACGGGCGGGTAGGAACCCCCAGAAATCCCCCCCCCAAACCTCCCCCCGATCCTTTGGGTTCCCGCCCTGACCAGCCCCGGCCCCGCTGGCAGGTGAAGCTCTCGGATTTCGGGTTCTGCGCCCAAGTGAACAAGGACGTGCCACGGCGCAAGTCCCTGGTGGGGACTCCGTACTGGATGGCCCCCGAGCTCATCTCCCGCCTGCCCTACGGCCCAGAGGTGGGTCAGGGGCCTCGGGGGATTTTAGAGGGTCCTGGGGTTCATTAGGGAGTGTTTAGGGTAGGTTTCAGGGGGTTTGTGTGGGCATGTGGGCCCCCAAGCTCATCTCCTGCCTTCTCTGCCACCTTGACGTGTCTTGTGGGGAGGTTGGGATGGGTTTGAGGGTGCCCAGGATGGGTTTAGGGTTGCCTAGGGTGGGTTTGGAGAGCACAGGGTGGATTTAGGATGGGTTTAGGGTTGCCCAGGGTGGGTTTGGGGGTACCCAGCATATGTTCGAGGGGCTCCAAGTGTCCTCCCCTCCAGACCCCCTCATCCTGGATGCTGTATATTTGGGAGGGGGAGCATGGAGTGGGTTTGAGGGGCTCCCCCCTAACTCCCTCCTCATTTTTGGGGTCACCGTCCTCCCCCAGGTGGACATTTGGTCCCTGGGGGTGATGGTCATCGAGATGGTGGATGGGGAACCTCCTTATTTCAATGAGCCCCCTCTCAAAGCCATGAAGCTGATCCGGGACAACCTTCCCCCCCGGCTCAAGAATGGCCACAAGGTAACTCTGGGGGAGTCCCCCCCCCTTTCTGGGGAGACCCAGGAGGTGTTTCACATGCCCCTTCCATCCCCCCCAGGTATCCCCATCCCTGAAGGGGTTTCTGGAGCGGATGCTGGTGCGGGACCCGGCGCAGCGGGCGAGCGCCCCGGAGCTGCTCCGCCACCCCTTCCTGGGTGTCGCGGGCCCCCCCGCCTGCATCGTGCCCCTCATGCGGCAGCACCGGCTGCGGTGAGAGCCCCCCCCCGGGGGAGACCCCTGGCCCCCTCCTGCCCCTCCTCCTCCTCAGCAGCACCCCCAAACTGGAGCGGGACTGGGATGTTCCTGGGAGACACCAGCCCCCCAACCTGTACTACTGAGCTGGGGACCCCACAGCAGAGATTTTGGGGGGGAGGGGAGGGGTGGCTGTCATCCCAGAAATTTGGGGGTGCTTGGGCTCATCCTGGTCCCTCCTGCCTTTGGGACCCATTTGGGGCATTTCCCCCTTTTTTTGTTTTTTTTTTAGCCTCCTCTTTTCTACCCCCTTCGGGCACTAGGGTATGGCCCCCCTAGATCTCCATGAGAGGGGGGTCCCCGAAACTACAGCCCCCCCTCTCCCCACCACACCACACTACTGATTCGGGGTGTGTCCCCCCGTGGGCGTCCCTCGCCTGTTTTTGTTGATTTTGGGGTTTTTTTTGTTTTGGTTGGTTCCTTCCCCCCGGAACTCCCCCCTGCCCCCACGGTTTTGTTTTTTAACAAAGTGATATTTATATGGTCGGGTTTTGTACCGCGCGGGACGGGGGGGCCCCGGGGGCACATGGGGCCCCCCCCCAAATTACACGTGTCCTTTTGGACCCCCCTGTGTGCTGTGTGGTTCTTCGGGGGGTGGGGGGTATGCAGCGGGGGGCACCTCTCACAGGCACAGGGGGTAGGGGGCATGGGGACACCCCCCCAGTAAAGGACCCCCCAGGCAGGAGCTGCTGCTGCCTCAGGGCTTTATTGGCTGCACAGGGGGCGGGGGGGGTGCGGCTGTGTCGGCCCACAGCACACGCATGGTCTCGCAGTGGCTCGGCCAGGGGCAACTCGCGTTGGCCAAGCTTGGCTTGGCTTGGCCTGGGTCGGCCCCTGATGGTGAATCTTGGCCAACGCTGACTCGCGTTGACTTGCCTTGGCCAGCGTTGGCTTGTGGAGGCTCATCTTGGTTCACATTGGCACCTCTTGGCCAACTTGGCGACAGTTTGGCCCACGTTGAGTCAGGTCGACCCACGCCAGCTCACGTTGATCCACACCGGCTCATGTTGACCCACACTGGCTCAGGTTGACCCACGCCAGCTCACGTTGACCCACACCGGCTCACGTTGACCCACACTGGCTCAGGTTGACCCACACCGGCTCACGTTGACCCACACCGGCTCACGTTGACCCACACCGGCTCACGTTGACCCACACTGGCTCAGGTTGACCCACACCGGCTCACGTTGACGCACGCCGGCTCGTGTTGACCCACGCCGGCTCGCGTTGACCCGCGTTGCCTCATGGCGCCTCCCGCTGCCTGCTCTCACCCCCCTGTCCCGCCGCCGCCCTGCCCCGCGCTGCCGCTCACTTGCAGGTGCAGTAGAGCGCCCGGATGGCGTTGTTCCAGTCCCCGAAGAGCCCCCGGCGCACCTCCTGCAGCCGCGGCACCGCACCGGCGCTGAAGTGCCGCGAGTTGCCGTCCTTGGCCCGGCGCGACCACACGGTGAGCTCGCACCTGGTGCCCACCACGAGGGAGGAGACGCGGGCGGACCACCCGCGGGGCATGTAGGGCATGTCGCTGCCCGGCAGCACCTCCAGCACGTCCCCGGCGCAGCACTGGTCGTAGTAGGGGCTGTTGTCGGCGTAGAGCAGGGCGCACAGCCGCGTGCCGTTGACGGGGCGCAGCTCCGCCGCCGTGGGGCACTGGGCCTCCACCCCCCAGCCCAGTGTGGCCACCATGGCCACCAGCGTCACCAGCAGCGCTGACGCCATCGCTGTCACCTCCTGGGCCGTGCCGGGGCCTTCGCGGCGCGGTTATACCCTGACCCAAGGCCGGGGGGCGGGGCCCACCTGGGAGGGGACTCAGGTGTGTGGCAGCTCCCCGGGAAGGGACACAGGTGTGGGGGCCCGAGGTCTGCAGCCCCCTCCCTGCCATGGGAAGGGACACAGGTGTGGGGGGGCCCGAGGTCTGCAGCCCCCCCCCATGGGAAGGGACACAGGTGACCCCCCCCGGGCCCCCCAGCCTCGCTGCGGCCTTGAGCAGGGGGGAGGACCCAAGGCCAGGCTGGGTCCCAGGTGCTCTGTACGCAAACGAGGGCATAATTAGACGGGGCTTTTGCTGGTTGGCTCCGCCCCTTGTTTGCATATTCATGATCCCGTCCTGGCCCCGCTGAGCTCCTCGAGACGGTCACCATGGCAACCACAGGGGCGGGGATTGTTGCCTCATTAGCATAGTCCTGACCCGCCCACATTGTGGGATGTTGTGGGGGGAACAGGCGGGGTGGGCAAGCCTCGGGGGGGGGCTCGTATTGGGCTGGGACGCCCCCCAGGAAATGAAACCCCCTGTCCCGGGCAGAGACCCCCCTCCAAAAGACAGAGGGGACCCCCCCCCCCAGTCAGAGCCCAGCCCCAAACTGAGCGGGACCCCCCCCCCCCCCGTGCTGCCCGAGCTCCCACCCCCCCCCATTCACACTCGTGTTTCTGCCCCGGGGGGGGGCACAGGTTTTTAATGTAAAAACTCGTGTTAAACACTGCGGGGGCCCGAGGGGGGCGGCTGGTGGGGGGGGCGGCGTTTGGGGGGGGGGGGAGAGGTGGGGAGGATCTGAGGCATTTTTGGGGGCGGGGAAATGGGGCTGGGAGGGAAATGGGGGGGCTGGGGGCGCCCCCCCAGGGTTATCCAGACCAGCCAGATAGGAACCCCCGAGTCGAGTTGGGGGGGGGGGGCAGAGGCCACAGGAGGGACACACGGGGGGTCCCCAGGCATCCGGGGGCCCCCCGTTTTTGCCCTCCCCTCCCCACGGGGGGGTTTTTTGGGGGGGGGGGCTGCGGGTCTCGTGTCATCTGTGCAGAGATGTCGGGGGCGTGCGCGGGGCCCCCCCGGCCCGGCCGAAGGCACCGCGGGGGGGGCGGGCCGGGCACGCGCGTGGGGCGGGGGGGGGCACACAAATGTTGGGGCGCACACGCAAGTCCCAAGTGCGCATCTCGGGGGGGGGCGGGGGCGGGACACGCGTGGGGGGAGCCACAGGTTTCCGGACACGCCACGCGCGATTCGGGGCCCACGCGAGTCCCCACGCGTGTGGCGGTGCTCGCACATGTCGGGGGTCCCCACGCGGGTTTTTCGGGGGGAAAGGTTTGCATACAGGTACCCCCAGGGCGGGGCGGGGGGGACACCTGGCGGGTTCCCAATGGCACCTGGTGGCACCCACGGGGGATCCCAAATGGGTCCGGGGGGGGAACCCGGGCGAGCTTTGGCGCTCCCAGGACCCCCCCCCCCCGCCACAAGAGCCGCCTGGGCTGCGTTTGGTCGCCCGGGACCACCCGAAGGGGGGGGTTCCCACCGCCGCCCCCCCCCAGGAGGATCCCGGGTGGGGGGGTGGGTTCCCGTGGGTGCTGCCGAAGAGGGCTCCCGAGAGGGGGCCGGGGGGGAGGAATTCCCACCATCCCCGCCTCACACGGTGCTCTCCAGCATCCAGTGGGTGCTGCCGAACGAGGGGCGCAGGGGGGGTCCCAGGGGGCTCCCCTCGGGCGCGTCCAGCCGCGGGAGGGACCCGTGGCGCCGGGGCCGCGCCCGCCGGGGGTAGCTGTGGCTGGGGAACAACCCCCGCGCCCCCCCTGCCGCGGGACCCCCGCCCGCCGCCGGGGGCAGCGGGGGCAGCGGGGGCAGCTCGGGGGTCTCGGCGGGCCGGGGGCCGCCGTTGGTCTGGGAGCAGACGCTGGTGAGGGCGGGCGGGGGGCGCCGCGCCCCCGCCGCCTTCCAGCGCGCCGTGAGGATGAGGATGAACACGAGCACGGAGGCGGCGATGGCGGCGCCGATGACGATGATGACGGTGCCCCCCAAGAAGTGGGGCCGGGGCGGCGCGGCGCAGCCCGGCGGAGCGGCGGCCGTGGCGAAGGAGACGCAGCCGAGCGGGCGGGGGGCAGCAGGGGGGTCCCCGACCACGCGCAGCGTGGATACGCAGAGCTCATACTGGCGCCCGGGGGCCAAGTCCCGCAGCACGAAGGTGCGGCTGGAGGGGGGCAACAACCTGGGGAGGGGGCAAGGGGGAGTCGGGGGAGGGGCGAGACCCCCAGCACCCCCCTTTCACCCCCCCACAGGAAGCCGAAAACCCGCCCAGGACCCCTCAAAGACATGCCAGATACTGCCAGGATCCCTCAAACACCTCCTCAACCCCCCCCCCCAAACACCTCAAAGATTCCCCAGAGACCCCCAGGACGCCCCTGCATGCCCCTAGGACCTCACCAGGGAACCCTCATGCCCCCCAGAGATACAGAATTCCCTTGATATCCCCATCCCCTCAGAGCCACCCCAGGACCCCCCGATACACACCTGAACATCCTCCCCCAGAACCCTCCAGGACACAAAAATCCTTCCCAGACCCCCCCCCGGAGCGCCCCCCAAGACCACCCAAAATCCACTTGAAGGCCCCCCAACCTCCCCAGCGCTGCTGCAAACCCACTTGAGCTTCCCCCAGAGCCCCCCAGGATACCCCAGACCCTTCCCAGATGCCCTTGGAGCCCCACAGGGACCCTCAAAACCCAGCCGAGCTCCCCCGGAGCCCCCCCCCAGACCACCCTGGAGTGCCCAAGACCCACCGGAACCGCCCCTAGACCCTTCCCAGGCCCGCTCCAGCCCCCCGGGGACACCCCCCGGGTGCCCACCTGTAGACGAGGGCATCGTCGGCCGAGCTGTTGTACTGGATCTGCACCATGCGCACGCCGGCACGTGGCGCTGCGGCAGCCACCGGATGCGCGCCGAGGACCCCGTCACCTCCACCGCCACCACCCGCCGCTCCCCGGGCCCCCCCCAGGTGTCATTGCCGCCCGCTTGGGCCATATCCGAGGGGCCGGGCCCCGGCTCAGCGGCCGCGGCCTCCCCGTCCCCGTCCCGTCCCCGCGGCACCGGCAGCGGCACCACCACGACGTCGACGCGCGCGGCCGCCTCGCCCGCGGCGTTGGCGGCCACGCAGGTGAAGCCGCCGTGGTCCCTCAGGGTGGCCACGCGGAGCTCCAGGGAGCCGTCGGCGCCCACCGAGCGCCGGGAGCCGTTCTGCACCACGCGCCCGTCGGGGCCCAGCCAGTGCAGCGCGGGCGGCGGGTCCCCGACGGCGGCGCAGCCCAGGCGCAGCGGCTGCCCCTCGGTGACCGCGGGCGGGTGCGCGGCCGCGGCGGTGACGGAGGGGGCCCGGCAGGTCAGCTCCTCCTCGGGCACGGCGCCCAGCAGACGCCCCGCCAGCGGCGCCGGCGTGGCGCAGGTTTCCAGGCGGCCCGGCTGAGCCACGCGGCGCAGCCACAGCAATTCGCAGTTGCAGTGCAAGGGGTTGCCCCCGGCCGCCAGCGCCGGCCCCGGCGGCCCCGGCACCGGCGGCAGCGCCCGCAGCCGGTTGGCCGTGAGGTCGAGCCTGGCCAGGCGCGGCAGCCGCGCCACGGCGCCGGCCGGCACCCGCTCCAGCAGGTTGTGGTCCAGAGTCAGCGTGGCCAGGCTGCCCATGGCGGCCACGGCGTCCCAGGGCAGCGCCGGGAGGTTGTTGTGCGACAGGTCCAGGTCCTCCACGGTGGCGGCGAAGGCGGCGAAGGCGGCGGCGTCGATGGCGGCCAGCTGGTTGTTGGCCAGGATGAGGTGGCGCAGGCTGGCCAGCCCGCGCAGCTGCGGCCCGCTCAGCGCCGGCAGCCGGTTGCCGTCCAGGTGCAGCGCTCGCAGGGCGCGCAGGTCGGCGAAGGCGCCGGGGGCCAGGCGGCGCAGCCCGTTCCGCGACAGCGTCAGGTGCACCAGGCTGCTCATGTTGGCGAAGTCGGCGCGGCCCACGGCGCCGATGAAGTTGTCGGCCAGGCGCAGCTCCACGGCGCCGCGGTCCAGGCTGGGCGGCACGGCCAGCAGCCCCGTGCGGGCGCACAGCAGCGTCGGGCTGGGCGCGGCCGCGGGGCACAGGCAGCGCGGGGGACACCGCGGCGACGGCGGCGACACCGGGACCCCCGCCCCGGACACGGCCCCCAGCATCACCAGCGGCACCAGCAGCTTCGCCATCCCCACGGCCGCGCCTGCGGGGCGAACCGGGGGTCACGGGGGGGAGGGGGGGGTTTGGAGCCCAGCGGATCCCACCAGGCCCTCTGGGATCCCACCGGAAGCCCCCAGAGCCCATCGGATGCTGTCGGACCCCACCGGATCCCGTCAGATCTCCCCAGATCCCACCCCGTCACCCAGGATCCCACGGGACGCTGTGAGGTCCCGCAGAGCCCCCCCGGATGCCGGGAGATCCCTGGGATCCCGTCAGACCCCACTGGCTCCGTCAGATCCCGGGGGGCACCGGGACACCCTACACGATCCCGGGATCCCTGTTAGGTCCTCTCGGGTCACACCAGATCCCACCAGATCCTGCCTGTCCCATGAGATCCCACAACACACCGCAAAATCCCAGTGAGATCCCAGTGCTCCCAGTGAGATCCCAGTGAGATCCCAGTGCTCCCTGTGAGATCCCACTGAGATCCTAGTGAGATCCCTGTGAGATCCCAGTGCTCCCTGTGAGATCCCAGTGAGATCCCAGTGAGATCCCAGTGCTCCCAGTGAGATCCCAGTGCTCCCAGTGCTCCCAGTGCTCCCAGTGAGATCCCAGTGCTCCCTGTGAGATCCCAGTGAGATCCCAGTGTTCCCTGTGAGATCCAGTGAGATCCCAGTGAGATCCCAGTGCTCCCAGTGAGATCCCAGTGAGATCCCAGTGCTCCCAGTGAGATCCCAGTGAGATCCCTGTGAGATCTCTGTGAGATCCCAGTGAGATCCCTGTGAGATCCTTGTGAGATCCCAGTGCTCCCAGTGAGATCCCAGTGCTCCCAGTGAGATCCCAGTGAGATCCCAGTTGTCCCAGTTGTCCCAGTTGCCCCAGTGATCCCAGTACCTCCTCTCAGGGCTCCATGCTGGTCCTGTCCCGGCGTCGCCGTGGGGCCTGTGGGGACAGGGGACAGGCCAGTACAGACCAGTACAGGCTGCATATCCACCAGTATGGACCATTATAGACCTACGTCCACCAGTACAAACCAGTACACACCAGTACAGATTTACACCCATCAACAGGGACCAGTACAGACCAGTACAAACCAGTACAGAGCAGTACACATTCACATCCACCAGTATGGGCCAGTACAGACCAGTTGAGCAGCACACAGCCCAGTATGGCCAAATCCAGCCCAGTTCAGCCCAGTCCGGCCCAGTTCAGCCCAGCATCCCCCGCGCACCCCCCACAGTGTCCATTCCAGGTTAACACCGCCCAGTACATCCCAGTATGGCCCAGCACATCCCAGTATGGCCCAGTACATCCCAGCATGGCCCAGCACAGCCCAGTATGGCCCAGTACATCCCAGTATGGCCCAGCACAGCCCAGTATGGCCCAGCACATCCCAGTATGGCCCAGCACAGCCCAGCATGGCCCAGCACATCCCAGCATGGCCCAGCACATCCCAGTATGGCCCAGCACAGCCCAGTATGGCCCAGCACATCCCAGCATGGCCCAGTATGGACCGGGATGGACCAGTACAGAAGAGCACAGCCCAGTACAGACCCAGTCCAGACCAGTAGGGTACAGCATCACCCAGTAAAGATCAGTACATCCCAGCATGGCCCAGCACATCCCAGCACGGCCCAGCACAGCCCAGTATGGCCCAGCACAGCCCAGTATAACCCAGTACATCCCAGCATGGCCCAGCACATCCCAGTATGGCCCAGCACATCCCAGTATGGCCCAGCACATCCCAGTATGGCCCAGCACATCCCAGTATGGCCCAGCACAGCCCAGTATGGCCCAGCACAGCCCAGTATGGCCCAGCACATCCCAGCACGGCCCAGCACAGCCCAGTATGGCCCAGCACAGCCCAGTATAACCCAGTACATCCCAGTATGGCCCAGCACATCCCAGTATGGCCCAGTACAGGACAGCACAGCCTGATATAACCCAGTACATCCCAGCATGGCCCAGCACAGCCCAGTATAACCCAGTACATCCCAGTACAGCCCAGCACAACCACGCCAGGCTGTTAAGGATACAGCACAGCCCAGTAGAGACCAGTACATCGCAGTATATCCCAGTACAACCCAGTACAGCCCAGTATATCCCAGTACAACCCAGTACAGCCCAGTATGGCCCCGTGTAGGGCAGCATGGCCCAGCGCAGACCAACACAGACCTGGTACCTCCCAGCATGGCCCAGTGCAGGCCAATTCAGACCCAGTACATCCCAGTGCCTCCCAGTACCTCCCAGCCCCCCGGCCCCCCCGGCGGTACCTGGGGGGGCTCAGCCCACGGACGCTCCCATCGCTGCTCCGGGGGGGCCGGGGGGGTCGGGCCTCGCCCTACCGGGGGGGCATCGGCAGGGGGCACCGGGAAAGAGCGGGGGGAAAGCGGGAATTGGGGCGGGGTGGGGGGGCAGCGGGCCCAGCTGCACCGGGGATGGGGAGGGGCGATGGGGGGGAGATGTCGGGAATCACCGGGATGGGACCGGGGGAGGGGAGAGGGGACCGGGATGGCGGGGGGGGGTGGGGGGGGACACCGGGATGCGGACCGAGATGGAGAGAGCGGGATGAGGGGATGGATCCGGGGATGGATCCGGGGATGGATCCGGGAGGGATCCGGGGATGGATCCGGGGATGGATCCGGGAGGGATCCGGGAGGGATCCGGGGATGGATCCCGGGCGCGGGACGGCCCCGGGAGCGGCCGCCGGGCTGGCGGTGCCGGGGGTCCCGGAGCAGCCCCGGACCCGCCGCCCCGGAGAGGCCCCGGAGAGGCCGCGGCCGCCGCTCGGAGCCGCAGAACCGGCGGGGCGGGGCCGGGCGGGGCCGGGGCGGGGCCGCGCGGGGCGGGGCCGCGGGGGGAGCGCGGACACACGGACGGACCGACGGACACACGGACACGGGGATGGACACACGGACACGGGGATGGACACAGGGACACGGGGATGGACACGGGGATGGACACGGGGACGGACAGACGGACACACGGAGGGGATGGACACACGGACACGGGGATGGACACGGGGATGGACAGACGGACACACGGACACACGGAGGGGATGGACACACGGACACGGGGATGGACACAGGGACACGGGGATGGACACGGGGACGGACAGACGGACACACGGAGGGGATGGACACAGGGATGGACACGGGGACGGACAGACGGACACACGGAGGGGATGGACACACGGACACGGGGATGGACACGGGGATGGACCGACGGACACACGGACACACAGAGGGGATGGACACAGGGACACGGGGATGGACAGACGGACACACGGAGGGGATGGACACACGGACACGGGGATGGACAGACGGACAGATAGACAGACGGACACACAGAGGGGATGGACACATGGACACGGGGATGGACACAGGGACAGACAGAGAGACAGACGGACACACAGAGGGGATGGACACACGGACACGGGGATGGACACACGGAGAGACAGACAGACACGGAGATGGACAAAGGGATGGACACAGGGACATGGGGATGGACACAGGGATGGACACACGGATAGACAGACAGACACAGGGATGGACAAAGGGATGGGCACGGGGATGGACACACAGACAGAGGGACACACGCATGGACACTGGAATGGACCCAGGGACACACGGGCGGACACACGGACACCAGGGACACTGGGGTGCCCTGGGCACGCGCTGGAAGCGCTGGGGACACGGAGCCAGGAGCACTGGGGACACTGGGACGTGCTGGGGGGACACTGGGGTGCACTGGGGGACATTGGGAGGACACTGGGGTGCACTGGGGCCCACTGGGGGACACTGGGGGACACTGGGGTGCACTGGGGGGACACTGGGGGATATTGGGGGACATTGGGGGGACACTGGGGGATACTGGGGGACACTGGGGGATATTGGGGGGACACTGGGGGGACACTGGGGGACACTGGCGGATATTGGGGGATACTGGGGGTACACTGGGGGATACTGGGGGGACACTGGGGGATATTGGGGGGACACTGGGGGATACTGGGGGTACACTGGGGGATACTGGGGGGACACTGGGGGATATTGGGGGGACACTCGGGGGGTCCGCGCGGCTCCCAGGCCCCGCCCCCGGCGCGGGCAGCGCGAGGCCGCGGGGGCGTGGCCAATGAGAAAGGGGCGTGGCCCTGCTATTGACGGATCCGCGGAGGGGGCGTGCCCAGCAGCGAGAGGCGTGTCCAGCACCGCGCACCCCCCCGGCCCCGCCCCCGCAGCGCGCGCGCGCGCGCCGGCGCCTGCGCGGGGGTCTCCCATTGGCCGCTTCGCGCGGTGGGCGGGGCCACCCCTCCGCCCGCCCCCCTTACGCGCCGCTCCGCCCTCTCATTGGCCCATTGGCGGCGGCGCCGTGACGCAGCGACGCAGCGTGCGTGCCGTACGCGCTGACGTTGCGCGGCGGCGGCGGCGGTGGTGAGTGAGGGGCGGCCGCGACCCCCGGGACCGCCCGGGCCCGCCCGCGTCCGCCCGCGTCCCCTCCGGCACCCTCGGGACGGGACCCCCCGCGCCCCCCGCGGGCTCCCCGGCCCTTCCCCGGCCCGGCCCCAGCGCCTGGAACCGGCCCCGGCCCCGGCGGGCCTGCGCCCCCTCCGCCCCCCGCCCCGCGCTGAGGGGAGAGCGGCGGCGGCGGGCGAGCCCCGTCCCCGTGCGGGGACACCGGGGAGTCCCCGCGCCCATGTGGGGTGTCCGTAACGGGGGGATCGCTGTGGTTGGGAGCCGGGGGGGGCCCTGGTCCGCCTCGGGAGCGTCCCCGGTGGCTTTTGGGGGTCCCGGTCACCGTCAGGGGTCCCGGTCCGCTCTGGGGGTGGGCCCCGGTTACCTTTGGGGGTCACTTGTCCCCCGGTGCGGGCGGGTCCCTGAGCCCGGGGAGGGTCCTTGATGCTCGGGGCGGGGGGTTGAGGCCTCCCTGGGGGGGTCCCCGCTGCCTTTTGGGGGTCCCCGCTGCCTTTTGGGGGTCGCTGTCCCCCCGGCGGGCCGGTCGGTGTCCCCCGCCGTTCCCGTGTCCCCGGGGGGGGGTGTCCCCGCCCGGGGGTCCCCGCCCCTGAGCCGCTGCCCGCTCTCTCTCCGCAGGACGCTCCGGACCCTCCCCCGCGCTCCCAGCCCGGGGGGGCCCCTCGGCACCCCCCGCCCGCACCCCCCATGCGCTGCCCGGCCCGGGGGGGCCCCCCCGCCACGTGAGGGGGGGCAGGGCCGCCTCCCCTTCCCCCCCCCCCCGGCCCCAAACCCCGGCCGCGCCGCCCCCCAGCCCAGCCATGATGTTCCGGGACCAGGTGGGGATCGTGGCCGGCTGGTTCCGCGGCTGGAGCGAGTGCGAGCAGACGGTGGCACTGCTGGCGCTGCTCAAGCGCGTCACCCGCACCCAGGCCCGCTTCCTGCAGCTCTGCCTCGAGCACTCGCTGGCCGACTGCCCCGACATCCACCTGCTCGAGGCCGAGGCCAACAGCGCCGGTGAGGGGCTGGGGGGGTCTTGGGCACGCTGCAGGGGCCTCTGGGGGTCCTGGTGTCTGGGCAGGGCTGTCGTGCGGGGGCCTCAGGGGTTCCCAGCTTCCGTCCCCGTGTGTCCCCTGTCCCCGTGTGTCCCCTGTCCCCGTGTGTCCCCTGCCCCCAGCCACCATCTCACAGTGGCCGCAGGACCCTCCTGACCCCGTGTGTGTCCCTGCTGTCCCCCCCTGTGTCCCTGCTGTCCCCCCCTGTGTCCCTGCTGACCCCCGTGTGTCCCTGCTCTCCCTGTGTCTGTCCCTGCTGACTCTCCATGTCCCCGTGTGTCCCTGCTGATTCCCCATGTCCCTAACCCTAACCCTGTGTGTCCCTGCTGTCCCCCTGTCTGTCCCTGCTGACTCCCCATGTCCCCGTGTGTCCCCGCTGACCCCCCGTGTGTCCCCGCTGACCCCCCGTGTCCCCGTGTGTCCCTGCTGTCCCCGTGTGTGTCCCTGCTGTCCCCCCCTGTGTCCCTGCTGACCCCCACGTGTCACTGCTCTCCCTGTATCTGTCCCTGATGACTCTCCATGTCCCTGTGTGTCCCTGCTGTCCCCGTGTGTGTCCCTGCTGACTCCCCATGTCCCCGTGTGTCCCCGCTGTCCCCGTGTGTCCCCGCTGACCCCCCCCGTGTCCCCGCTGACCCCCCGTGTCCCCGTCCCCAGCCGCCATCTCGCAGTGGCCGCAGGAGCCGGCCGAGGCGGCGGTGGCCCTGCTGCTGGCCCACCTGCCGCTGCTGCAGCCGGGCAACGCGGCGGCCAAGGCCGAGTACATGAAGCGGCTGCAGAAGGTGCTGGCGGACGCCATCGAGAGCAACCGCTGCGTGGAGGAGTCGCGGCAGCTGCTGTCCTACGCCCTCATCCACCCGGCCACCACGGCCGACGACCGCAGCGCGCTGGCCCTGTGGCTCGGCCACCTGGAGGAGCGCCTGGCCCCGCCCGGCCCCGCCGCCCCCGCGCCCCCCCGGGGCCGGCCCCCGGCCCACGAGTGGCCCCCCGAGCCCCCCGAGCCCGGGGGCGGCGGCTCGGCGGGGGGGGGGGCGTGGGCAGAGCAGCACCCCCCGGGCACGGCCCCCCGGGAGAACGGGCACCCCCCGTTCCAGCCCCCCGGAGGTACCCGGGGCGGGGGGGATTGGGGTGGGGGGAGCGGGAGGAGAAACTGGGGAAAAGGGAGGAAAAACGGGAGGGGAAACTGGGGAAAGGGAGGAAAAACAGGAGGAGAAACTGGGGAAAGGGAGGAAAAACAGGAGGGGAAACTGGGGAAAGGGAGGAAAAACGGGAGGAGAAACTGGGGAAAGGGAGGAAAAACGGGGGGAGAAACTGGGGAAAGGGAGGAAAAACGGGAGGAGAAACTGGGGAAAGGGAGGAAAAACGGGAGGAGAAACTGGGGAAAGGGAGGAAAAACGGGAGGAGAAACTGGGGAAAGGGAGGAAAAACAGGAGGAGAAACTGGGGAAAAACAGGGCAGTGGGAGGGGAAACAGGAGGAGAAACGGGGGAAAAAAAACGGGGGAAAAGGGAGGAGAAACTGGCGAAAAGGGAGGGGAAACGGGGAGAATGGGGAAAAACGCGGGAAAATTGAGGGGAAACTGGGAATGGGGGAAAAGGGAGGAGAAACTGGGAAAAGGGTGGAAAAAGGAGGAGAAACTGGGAGAATGGGGAAAAACGGGGCAAAAGGGAGAGGAAACAGGAGGAGAAACTGGGAGAATGGGGAAAAACGGGGCAAAAGGGAGAGGAAACAGGAGGAGAGACTGGGAGAATGGGGAAAAACGGGGGAAAAGGGAGGAGGAAGGAGGGAAAGGGTCCGGGAGGGGGGACAGGGTCAGATGAGGGGGAAGGGGCTGGAGGAGAGAAGACACCCTGGAGGGCAAGGGGGGGGATTGGGAAAAGGGGATGGGGGCTCCTGGGGGACATGAGGAGGGGTCTGTGGTGCCCCCCCTCCAACGCTGTCCCCCTGTCCCCCAGCCCTGCCGTGCCAGCTGCACCCCAGCCCCCTGAAGCGCTCGCTGGCGCTGGTGCCCGGCAGCCCCCAGCCCGGCCCGGGCGGCGACTGGGCGGGGCCGGGGGGCCCCGAGGAGCCCCCCGCGGCCCCCCGCGGGCCCCCGGCGCCCTTCGGGGAGCACGCGCCGCTGTCCCCGCAGAGCAGCGTGGCCTCGTCGGGCAGCGAGCACACCGAGGAGCCCGGCGGGCGCAACTCCTTCCAGGAGGACGGCAGCGGCATGAAGGGTGGGCGGGGGGCTCCGGGGGGGGGGTTTGTGGGGGGCTGCTGTCGCCTCACGGTCCCCCCTGGTCCCCCCAGACGTCCCCTCGTGGCTGAAGAGCCTGCGGCTGCACAAGTACGCGGCGCTGTTCGCGCAGATGAGCTACGAGGAGATGATGACGCTGACCGAGCACCACCTGGAGTCCCAGGTGGGGCACTGGGAGGGACTGGGGGGCGCTGGGCAGGTGGGGGGGGTCCCTAGAGGGGTTCACGATGTCCCCAGTGCCACCAGGGCTGGTGGGAGAGGGGTTGGCATCACCCCTGATCTTCCCAGGGGGTGTCCCCAATGTTCCCTTGAGGCGTGTGACACCCCCCAGAGGCGTGTGACACCCCCCAAAAGGTGTGTGACACCCCCCAGAGGCGTGTGACACCCCCCAAAAGGTGTGTGACACCCCCCAAAAAGTGTGTGACACCCCCCAAAAGGTGTGTGACACCCCCCAAAAGGTGTGTGACACCCCCCAAAAGGTGTGTGACACCCCCCAGAGGCGTGTGACACCCCCCAGAGGCGTGTGACACCCCCCAAAAGGTGTGTGACACCCCCCAGAGGTGTGTGACACTCCTGTCCCCCCCCCAGAACGTCACCAAGGGCGCCCGGCACAAGATCGCCCTGAGCATCCAAAAGCTGCGGGAGCGGCAGAGCGTCCTCAGGGCGCTGGAGAAGGTCACTGGGGGCACTGGGAGGGACTGGGGAGCGCTGGGAGGGCACTGGGCTGCTGTGGGGGTCCCCAGGACTGCTGGAGGGGGATCCCTGATGTCCCCAGACCCCCCCCGGTGACTCCAGGATTGCCGCTGGGCGAGTTCCTGACGTCCCCAGGGATGGTCCAGGGGGTCCCCAAGGTCGGTTCAGGGTGTCCCCGGGGATGGTTCAGGGGGGTCCCCAGTATCCCCAGGGCTGGTTTGGGGGTCCACAGTGTCCCCGGGGATGGTTCAGGGGGTCCCCAGTGTCCCCAAGGCTGGTTTGGGGGTCCCCAGTGTCCCCAAGGCTGGTTTGGGGGTCCCCAGTGTCCCCAGGGATGGTTCAGGGGGTCCCCAGTGTCCCCAGGGCTGGGGGGGGGGACGGTTCCCGGTGTCCCCGCTGTCCCCAGGCCTGCTGGGGGGGGGGGGGGGGGCTGTGTCCCTGATGTCCCCTCCCCGTGTCCCCCCCTCCCACCCCAGGACATCCTCGAGGGGGGCAACCTGTGGACGGCGCTGCAGGAGCTGCAGCAGATCCTGGTGACCCCCATCAAGGCCTTCCGGCCCCCCCCGGCCGTGCCCCCACCCCCCGGGCCCCCCGATGGGGCCCCCCCCGAGGCCTTCGCGCCCCCCCCGGCCCCCGAGGCCGAGGCCCCCGCGGCCCCGGTGCCCGACGGGGACATCCCGGGCCAGTTCACGCGCGTCATGGGCAAGGGTGAGCCCCGAGCCTCCCCGGGGCAGGGGGGGTGGGTTTGGGGGGGGGGGGGGGGGCGGTTTTGGGAGGGTTCAGGGCTCGGGGAGGGGTTCAGGGTTCTGGGGGGCGGTCCTGGGTGTGTTTTGGGGAGGGATTTGGGCGTGTCCCAGGGCAGGTTTGGGGTGGGGTTTGGGGGGGGGGAGTTTAGGGCCCCCCAACCCCCCCGCAGTGTGCACCCAGCTCCCGGGGGGGTCCCAGGATTTTAGGGTGGGGTCTTGGGTGGGGGCGGAATTGGAGGGGGATTTTAGGGCCCCTTGACCCCCTCACAGCTCCTGGGGGTGTCCCAGTGTTTTGGGGTGGGGTCTGGGGGGGGTCTGGGGGAGTTTTGGGGCTCCCTGACCCCCCCGCAGTGTGCACCCAGCTCCTGGGGGTGTCCCAGTGTTTTGGGGTGGGGTCTGGGGGGGTCTGGGGGGGGTTTTGGGGCTCCCTGACCCCCCCGCAGTGTGCACCCAGCTCCTGGTGTCGCGGCCGGACGAGGAGAACATCACCAGTTACCTCCAGCTGCTTGAGAAGTGCCTGAGCCACGAGGTACCCTCGGGCGGAGGGGGGGGTCCTGGGGGTCTCTGTGTGCCCCCCCAAGACCCCGGGGACCCCCCCGTGACCCCCCCCGGGCCCCCCCAGGCGTTCACGGAGACGCAGAAGAAGCGGCTCCAGTCCTGGAAGCAGCAGGTGCTGAAGCTGCTCCGCGCCTTCCCCAAGAAGGGGCCCCTGGACGGCCCCCCCGGATACCGGCCCCCCAAAAGGTACCTGGGGGGGGTCCAGGAGCCCCCCAGGGCTGCTGGACCCCCCCCCCCCCCCGCCCAAAATCCCCACATCCATCCCAGGCTCCCAGTGCTGCCCCGTGCGGGGTTTGGGGGCTGCTTGGGACCCCCACAAAATGCTCAATCCCCTCCCCTCGCCCCAGTTTTGGGGGGGTCTGACCCGCCCCCACGGGTTGTGCACAATCCCCACTTTGGAGGGGCTTAGGGAGTTCCCCCCCACTCTGAGATTTGGGGGATTTCTCCTCTTCCCTCCAGATGATTTTTCCTCCCACATCGATTTGGGGGGGGGAGGGGGGGGGGCAAAGGGATCTCCTCCACCCACCCACCCAATTCCCAATTTCCTTTTCTCCCCAGTTTGGGGGGGGGGGTGGTTTTCCCTGTTCTCGGGGGGGGGTTCTGGGGGGTCTCAGCCCCCCCCTGACACCCCCATTTCCCCCCCCCCAGCTGGGCCTTCGGCTCCAACTCTCTCCCCATAGCTGGCTCTGTGGGGGGGGGGGGCGGCGGGGGGGGGGCCGCCCCTTCGCGCTGCCCCCCCGGGCCCTGCCCCCCCCCGCCCGCCTGGGGCTGCTGGGACCCCCTGGGGGGGCCCCCGCCCCCAGACCCCCCCTCGGAGCCCCCCCCTTGGGCACGCAGGGACGGCAGGTGGGTCCGGGGGGGGGGGATTTTGAGGGGGAAACTGGGTGGATTTTGGGGGAAAACGGGGATTTTGAGGGGGGGGTGGGGATTTGGGCTGGGGGTTTTGAGGAGGTTTGGGGGGGAGTTCTGGGGGGATTTGGGGGGGCAGATGTGGATTTTTGGGAGGAGGATTTGGGGGGAGATTTTGCAGAGGAGATGGGGATTTGGGGGTGGATTCGGGGGGGGGTTGGGGAGGAGATGGGGATTTGGGGGGGGCTTGGGGAGGAGATGGGGATTTGGGGGTGGATTTGGTGGGGGGGTTGGGGAGGAGATGGGGATTTGGGGGTGGATTTTGGGGAGGATTTGAGGGGGTGGATTTTGGAGTTACAACGGGGAGGGGGCACATCTACCTGTCCCTGCTTGGTTTTATTGTGGTTTGGGGAGGGGGGGGGGTCTCCCCTCTCCCCCTGGAGACCTTTTTGGGGGGCTCCCCCCCACCCTGGGGGTGCTGCCCCCCTGGTGACCCCCTGGTTGCCCCCCCAGAGCCTTTGGTTCGGGGCCGGGGGGGGCCCGGGGGGGTCCCCCGGGAGCCGCGGGGCCGTGCAGAGGACGCACTCGCTGCCCGTGCACAGCTCAGCCCTGCTCGCCTTCCCCCAGGGTAGGGGGCCGGAAATGGGGGCGGGGGGGCCCCAAAAATGGGGGAAAGCTCCTGAGATGGTGTCTGGGGGAGGGGGGGGGGTTGAGGGGGCACCCCAGAAATGGGGAGGGGGGGAATGGGGAGAGGGACCCTGACAATGGGGACCCCAGAAGAGCAGAGACCCTGAAGTGGGGAGAGAGACCCCAAAATGAGGGGGGGGGGGCGCAGGATGCTGGGGGGGAAGGGTTGGGGTGGGGGATTTGTTTTTGGGGACGCCCCCCCCGACCCTGTTTTTGGCTCCCCCCCCCCAGAGTGTCCCCCACCCGGGACGGACCTGGAGATCAACCCCACGCTGGAGTCGCTGTGTCTGAGCATGACCGAGCACGCGCTGGGGGGTACGGGGGGACAGGGGGGGACACAGAGGGGACATCGGGGGACACTGGGGGGGAGCACGGAGGGGACATGGGGACACCCATGATGGGGGGACATGGGGGGGACAGCAGGGGGGGCACGGAGGGAGATGGGGGAGGATACAGGGACACCCATGGGGGACACAGAGGGGACACCGGGGGACACAGGGACACCCATGGGGGGACACAGAGGGGACACACGGGGGGGGACACGGGGGGGTGACACGAGGGGGACACAGCTGGGGACATGGGGACACCCATGGGGGGGGACACAGAGGGGGTCACGGGGACTCGGGGGAGGAATTCCAGGGACATTTGGGGACACACGGGGAGGGCTGGGGAGGGTAAGAGGGGGAAGGGCAGGAATTCGGGGGTCCCCCCGATTGGGGGTGGGGGGGACACAGAGGGAGCTCAGGGGGTTTTGGGGACCCCCTGACCCCCTTTTTCCCCCCCCCCCCCCACAGACGGCACAGACAAAACCTCCACCATCTGATGGCGCCGCCGACCCCTCCCCAAACTGGGGGGGCACCTCCTTAACCCCCCCCCCTTCCTGCCCCAAACCCCCCTGGGGGGGTCCCCCAAACACCTGGGGAGGGGCAGACCCCCACCCCCACCGCGCTTGGGGTTTTGGGGGGGTCCCCGGTGAGGGAGGGGCCCCCCCAGGCCGATGACCTCGCAGGGGTGGGGGGGGCCATGACACTACAGGGGGGGCTTTTTTTTGGGGGGGTGGGGAGCGGTGGGAGGGTTGTGTTTCCTCCGTTTTTAAAAATCCCAGGATTCGGGGGATTTGTGGATTTTATTTTCTCTTTTTTTTTTTTTTTTTTTTTTTTTTTTTCTTTTCTTTTTTGGCTCTTTATTGTTATATTATATTATTATTAATTAATTATTTCTGTCCTGGCCCCCGCGGGGTGGGGGAGGGGGGGGGGACACCCACCCCAAATTTAGGTACAACACCGCCCCCCCCCCCCCCCCCGGGGTGGGGGTACCCCGGGCCCCCCCCCTCGGTACAGCCCCTCCCCCCCGCCCCTCCCCCCCCTTTGTAGTGCTGCGGCCCCAAAATAGAAAGACAAAAATCGTTATTTTAGATACATTTTATTATGAATCCTTTTGTTATGATATGGCTGGTAACCATTGACCTTATTAAACACAAAAACCGCCCCGAGACGCTGCTTTTTTGCCCCAAAACGGGGCCGGGGGCGGGGGGAGCTGGGGTGGGATTTGGTTGGGGGGAGGGGGTCACCCCCCCCTCACTCGCTGGAGGACTCGGAGCCTTCGCTGGCGCTTTCCTCCTCCTCTTCCTCCTCCTCCTCCTCGCTGGGGGTGAGCTGGGGGCTGCGGGGTGCTGGGCCCCCCCCCTCACTGCCTTCTTCTTCCTCCTCCTCCTCCTCCTCTTCCTCCTCCTCCTCCTCTTCCTCCTCATCGTTGTCGCTGCCGAAAATCTCCTCCTGGTCCCGGGCGGCCCGAGCGGCGTCGCTGCCCCCGCGGCGGCCCCCCCGGGCTCCTTCAGCCTCTTCCTCCTCCTCCTCCTCATCCTCGCTGCGGGCGGAGCCCCCGCCACGCTCCGAGCCCGACCCGGAGCCTTCGGCCTCGTCCTCCTCGCTCTCGCTGCCCTTCTCCCGCTCCTCGTCTGCTCGAGGGGGGTTTGGGGTCCTCAGTGGGCTGAGCCCCCCCCCCAGACGGGGGAGGCATCTGGGTGGATTTGGGGAGGGGGGTTTTGGGTGGGAAATGGGGGGGATTTGGGGCCCGTCCCCGAACCTGATCCCGGCGTTTCCTTCTCGGCCTCCATCTCCTCCTCCTCCTCCTCCTCGGGCTCGTGGTTCTCCAGCTGCGCCCGCCGGGCCTCCTGTGGGGGGAGAGGGGGCTCAGGGGGGGGCCCCGGGGTGGGGGTCCTGGGGGTCGGGACCCCTCCCCACATCCCACCTGTGCCTCGAGCTCCTTCTCGTTCATGTCGCGGTGCTTGACCACCAGCACGGCGTTGGTGCCCGACTGGACCCCGGCGCGCGCCCGGCGCTTGCTCAGCCGGACCCTGGGGGCGCACGGGGGGGGTCAGGGACAGCCCGGGGATGTCCCCGCAGCCCCGGGGACCCCCAAAGGACCCCCCCCCCCGAACCCCTCAGGAACCCCCCAGATCCTCCGGGGCATCCTCAGGACCCCCCAGGACAACTCAAGACCCCTCTGGGTACCCAACCGGTGCCCCCGGTGCTGAGCAGGAAAATGTCCCAGCGCCCCCAGCAGCGACTTGAGGCAGCTCCCAGTGCCCTCCAGTCCCTCCCAGTGCTCCCCAGTGCCCCCCCAGTCCCTCCCAGAGCCCCCCAGTGCTCCCCAGTGCCCCCCCAGTGCCCCCAGCCCCACCTGGTCTCCAGCTCGTTGTAGTAGACGCCGTCGCCCTCGCGGAAGATGAAGAAATAATTCTCCTCGTAGCCCTTGCTGGCCTTGTTCTTCACGTTCCAGTTGTACTCCCGGGCGATCTTGTAGTCGTACCTGGGGGGGCCGCGGGGGGGGGTCGGGGAGGGGCGGAGGGACCCCCCCAAAAACTCCCCCAAATCCCAGTTTTCTCCCCCAAAACCTCCCGGAGCTTTGGGTTCGTTCTTGGCGAGGATTTGGGACCCCAGAACTGCCCCCAAAGCCCCCCCGGGGGGGGGTCACAGGGGAACCCCCAATCTCAGGGATGCCCCCCCAATCCCAAAAGCCCCCCAAAACCCCATTTCCTCCCCAAATTTCCCGGGGATTTGTTGCACTTTCTTCATTTCCCAGGAGACTCCAGAACCCCAACAGAGCCTTAAAACCACCCCCCAATTTTTTTTTTTTTTTTTTTATGATTCCTCTCAAGTTCCAGGGACTCCCCCAGGTCTTTGGGGGAGGTTTTGGGGTCCCCCTTACACGTCCTCGGGGGCGTAATCCACGTCCTCCTCCTGGTCCCGCTTCCGCTTCCGCAGCGTTTCCTCCACGGGCAGGAAATAGGCCACGAACTGGTTCCCCTCCTCATCCATCATCCCCCTGCAGGACCGGGGTCAGGGGGAGCCCTCGGGGTCCCCAGGGGGGGATTTGGGGTCCCCGGGGTGGGGGGGGGGTTTGGGGTGCCTGGGACCTGATCATGGCCTGGGACATCATTTCCAGCGCCGCCGCTCCCGACGTGTCCTTGGGGGCCGGGTCCGAGTCGAAAATCACTTGGGCGCAGGGGTTGATCCACATCTGGGGGAAATGGGGCAAAATGGGGTAAAACCGGGAAAAAAATGGGGGCTGGGGAGGGGGAACAGGAGGAGAGAGGGAAGAGGGGAGTGGGGAAAAAACTGGGGCATGGAAAACGGGGATTTCGGGGGGGGGAATTGGATTTTGGGGGAGGAATATTGGATTTTGGGGGGGAATACTGGATTTTGGAGAAGGAATTTGGAGTTTAGGGCAGGTAAAAGGGGTGGGGGATCCCCAAACCCACCTTGAAGTCGGGGAACACGGGCATCACCTCCAGGGGGGTCACCCGGGGTTTGCTGTAGTGCTGTGTGATCTGCTCAGGGGCCCATCCCGGGATGAGCTCCACAAGAACAGCCCCAGAAAACCCCAAAATCCTCCCCAAACTCACCCCAAAACCACCTGCAAACCTGCCCATAACCCCCCCAAAATCACCCCCCAAGAAACACCTGAATCCCTCCCCAAATAACCCCTAAAACAAACCCCAAACCCGCCCCTAAAGTACCCGAAAAAAAAGCCAAAATCATCCCCAAACCTCCCAAAATCAGCCCCCAAACTCAGCCCCCAAACACACCCTAAACCCCCCACCCAAAATCCCCAAACCCCCCCCCCCAAAATCCCCAAACCCCGACCGGTTTCTGGGCGTCCTCGAAGGTTTTCTCGATGGCCGCGATCTGACTGTCCCTGTCCTTGTAGATCTCCTCCTCTGTGAACTGCTGCTTCACCGACACCCCAATCCTGCCAAACCGCCCCAGAGTCACCCCAGAGTCACCCCAGAATCACCCCAAAATCACCCCAGAATCACCCCAGAATCACCCCAGAATCACCCCAAAACGCTCCCCAAAATCACCCAAAACCCACCCCCAAAACCATCTCCAAAGCCACCCCAAAGCACAGCCCTAAATCACCCCACAATCACCCCCAAAATCACACCAAAATCCCCTTCAAATCTACCCAAAATCCACCCCAAAACGACCCCCAAAACGACCCCAGGAACACCCCAAAACCACATCCCAAAACCCTCCCACAAAATTACCCCAATCCCACCCCAAACCCCATCACCCCCAGCCCCTCTCCATGGCCATTCCCAAACTCACACCCCCCAGAAACCCCAAACCCCCAAAACCCCCAAAAACCCCCAAAACCCCCCAGAAAGCTCCCCAAAAAAGCCCCAAAAGCACTCACTTGACCTCGGGTTTCTCGTTGCTCACCCCGTAGCGGTTGAACTCGGTGGAGATGTACTCGGTCTTGCGCATCCAGGGCACCACCTTGGCGTGCTGCTGCGACCTGCCAGCCCCACAGAATCACCCCAAAACCGCCCCTCAGACACCCCCAAAACCACCCCAAAGCACAGCCCTAAATCACCCCAAAACCGCCCCATAAACACCCCCAAAACCACCCCACAGACACCCCCAAAACCGCCCCAAAACCGCCCCTCAGACACTCCCAAAACCACCCCAAAGCACAGCCCTAAATCACCCCAAAACCACCCCAAAACTGCCCCACAGACACCCCCAAAACCACCCCAAAGCACAGCCCAAAGCACAACCCTGAATCACCCCAAAACCACCCCAAAAAACACCCCAAAATCCCCCTCAGAACTACCCCAAAACATTCCCCAAGTGTTTGCCCCAAAACGGGGCCTGGGGAACCCCCCGGGTAGTTTTGGGGTCTGGGGAACCCCCCTGGGCAGTTCTGGGGCTTGAAGAAGCCCCCCAGGCAGTTTTGGGGTGCCCCTGGGCAGTTTTGGGGTGCCCCGTTGGGGTCTCACCTCTTGGAGCTCGTGGGGGCCTGGATCTCCTCCTCCAGCAGCTTCTCATCAGCGGGGTCCAGGAGCACTGCGGGAAACGGGGGTGAGCCCCCCCAAACGGGGTCAGACTGCGGGGTTTGGGGTCAGCATGGAGGGTTTGGGGTCAGCACGGAGGGTTTGGGGTGAGCCCCAGGGGTGTTTCGGGGCGGTTTTGGGTTTTTTTTGGGGCGGTTCTGGGGTGGTTTTGGGGGTGTTTTGAGGCCAGCCCCAGGTCTGTTTTGGGGCGGTGCTGGGGCGATTTTGAAGCAGTTTCTTTGGGGTAGTTTTGGGGTAGTTTTGGGGTGGTTTTGGGGCGCTGCTGGGGCGGGTTTTTTGGGGCGGTTTCAGGGCAGTTTTGGGGCCAGCCCCAGGACTGTTTTGGGGTGGTTCTGGGGCAGTTTTGAGGCAGTTTTTTTGGGGTAGTTTTGGGCCAGTTCTGGGCCCGTTCCAGGCCGGTCCCGGGCCCGTTCCAGGCCGGTTCCGGGCCGGTTCCGGGCCCGTTCCAGGCCGGTTCTGGGTTGGTTCTGGGCCCGTTCCAGGCCGGTTCTGGGTTGGTTCTGGGCCCGTTCCAGGCTGGTCCCGGGCCCGTTCCAGGCCGGTTCCGGGCCCGTTCCAGGCCGGTTCTGGGTTGGTTCTGGGCCCGTTCCAGGCCGGTTCTGGGTTGGTTCTGGGCCCGTTCCAGGCTGGTCCCGGGCCCGTTCCAGGCCGGTCCCGGGCCCGTTCCAGGCCGGTTCTGGGTTGGTTCTGGGCCCGTTCCAGGCCGGTCCCGGGCCGGCCCCGCGCCCCCCCGGCCCGCTCACCGCCGGGGTCGATGCGGTACGTGTCGGGGTTGATGAGGTCGATGGTGACGCCCAGGTCCGGCTCGGTCAGCAGATCGTGCTTGTGCTGCTTCTCCAGGGACGTGGCCTTGTACTGCACGAACCTGGGGGAGCGGCCCCGGGGCCCCAAATCAGCCCCGGAGCCACCCCGAAACCACCCCGAAAACACCCTGAAAACCACCCTGAAATCACCCCAACACCACCCTGAAATCGCCCCAAAACCACCCCCAAAACCACCCTGAAATCGCCCCAAAACCACCCCGAAAACACCCTGAAAACCACCCTGAAATCACCCCAAAACCACCCCCAAATCCACCCTGAAACCACCCCAAAACCACCCTGAAACCACCCCAAAACCACCCTGAAATCGCCCCAAAACCACCCCCAAATCAGCCCCGGAGCCACCCCGAAATCACCCTGAAACCACCCCAAAAACCATCCTGAAACCACCCCAAAACCATCCCCAAATCCACCCTGAAATCACCCCAAAACCACCCTGAAATCACCCCAAAACCACCCCCAAAAACCACCCTGAAATCACCCCAAAACCACCCTGAAATCGCCCCAAAACCACCCCCAAATCAGCCCCAAAGCCACGCCAAAACCACCCCAAAATCAGCACCAAAATCCTCCCCAAAATCAGTCCCACACCCACCGAGATCGGCCCCAAACGCCCCCGGGATTCCCCCCCGGGATTTCCCCCCGGGATTCCCCCGGGATTCCCCCCCGGGATTTCCCCCCGGGATTTCCCCCCGGGATTCCCCCGGGATTCCCCCGGGATTCCCCCCCGGGATTTTCCCCCGGGATTTCCCGGGACTCCCCCCCCGTTCCCGTCCCCGTTCCCGGTCCCGGTCCCGGTCCCGGACCTGCTCTGGTCGAAGGGGTACGTGATGAACTTGGGGTCGAAGGGGATGTCCGGGAGGCTGTTGCAGAACTTGACCCGGCAAACGACCCCGGACCTGCGGCGGTGCCGGGTCAGAACCCGAAATCCCCGAATCTCGCCCCAAAACCGGGCCGGGGACCCCTCCCCCGCGCCCCCGCTCACCTCTCGGGGAGGGTCCGGTGCGAGCTCGGCCTGCGGGGAGGGGGGGGCGCGTCATGACGTCACCGGGGTCCCCCAACGCTTCCGTGACGTCACGGGGGGACCCCGTTATTTGGCCCCCCCACACACACCGCCTCCCGCCGCGGGGGGTGACGTCACGGGGGAACCCCCTCCCGCCCCGCCACCACCGCGGGCGGCCCCCCCCGCCTGGCGTGACGCGCCGTGACGTCACGACGGTGACGTCACGGCCGTTACCGGTGCCCCGGCTCATCGCGCTGCGCCTGCGTCTGGATGGTGGGCGCCATGGCCGGCGGCTACTTCCGGTTCTGCGCGGCGCCTCCCGCTGGCGTCACTTCCGTCGCGCGCCGGAAGTCGCAGAGAACATGGCGGCACCGCCGCCGCCTCCGGCCGGGCCGGGCCCGGGGCCTCCCTCAGCGCCCGCGGGGCCGGGGCCCGCGGCGGGGCCGGGAGCGGGGCCGGGGCCGCCCCCCGGGGCTGCGCAGGGCCCCGCGCTTCCCGCGCAGGCGGCGGCGGCGCAGGCGCAGGACTTCGATCCCGTGCAGCGCTTCCGGCTGCTGCTGCCGCAGCTGAAGGAGAGCCTGCAGGTGGGCGGGGCCGCGGAGGGCGGGGTCTGCCGCCGGTAAAAGGCGGGGATTGCCGCCGGGAAAGGGCGGGGATTACCGCCGGGAAAGGGCGGGGATTACCGCCGGGAAAAAGGCGGGGTTTGCCGCCGGGAAAGGGCGGGGTTTGCCGCCGGGAAAAAGGCGGGGTTTGCCGCCGGGAAAGGGCGGGGTTTGCCGCCGGTAAAGGGCGTGGTTTGCCGCCGGGAAAGGGCGGGGATTGCCGCCGGGAAAGGGCGGGGTTTGCCGCCGGTAAAGGGCGTGGTTTGCCGCCGGGAAAGGGCGGGGATTGCCGCCGGGAAAGGGCGGGGTTTGCCGCCGGGAAAGGCGGGGTTTGCCGCCGCTAATGGGCGGGGATTGCCGGAGGGGGCGTGTCTCTCGAGGGGGTCCCCCGGGATTTGGGGGCGCCGGGGCCGGGGCGCTCCGGGGGCTGTCCCTGAGCCCGGCCCCTCGTCCCGGTCACTGCCCCGGGCTGGGGGCACTGGGGGGGGCTGCGTGTCCCCCCCTGTGACCCCCGGGACCCCCCCCCTGTCCCACAGACCCTGATGAAAGTGGCGGCTCAGAACCTGGTGCAGAATTCCAGCATCGACAACGGGCAGTGAGTGACCCCCCCAGTCCCTCCCAGTGCCCCCCAGTACCTCCCCAGTGCCCTCCAGTGCCTCACCAGTGCCCCCCCAGTGCCCCCCCAATACCTCCCAGTGCCCCCCCAGTGCCCCCAATACCTCCCAGTACCTCCCAGTGCCCCCCAGTACCTCCCCAGTGCCCCCCAGTACCTTCCAGTGCGCCCCAGTGCCCCCCCAGTGTCCCCCAGTACCTCCCCAGTGCCCCCCAGTACCTTCCAGTGCGCCCCAGTGCCCCCCCAGTGTCCCCCAGTACCTCCCAGTGCCCCCCCAGGCCCCCCCAGTCGCTCCCAGTCTGACCAGTTCCCGCAGGAAGAGCGCTGACGGGGCCCTGCAGCGCTTCGACAAGAGCCTGGAGGAGTTCTACGCCCTGTGCGACCAGCTGGAGCTGTGCCTGGTGAGACACCCCAAAATCACCCCAAAATCACCCCAAAATCCTCCCCTAAACCCTCGGTGCGACCAGCTGGAGCTCTGCCTGGTGAGACACCCCAAAAACAGCCCCAAAATCACCCCAAATCACCCCAGAAATAATCCCTAAACCCCGCCAGATTCACCCAAAATCCCCTCTGATCCCCCCCAAATCCCCTCACATCCCCTCTAAAACTCCCCAAACCTCCTTTGATCCCCCCAAACACCCCCAAATCCCTTCTGATCCCCCCCAAACCCCCTCTGAGGCTCCTCAAACCCCCTCTGAGCGCCCCCAAACCCCCCCAGACCCCCCCAAACCCCCTCTGAGCACCCCCAACCCCCCCCCAGACCCCCCCAAACCCCCTCTGAGTGCCCCCAAACCCCCCCAGACCCCCTCAAACCCCCTCACATCCCCCCCAGACCCCCCCAAATCCCCTCTCATCCCCCCCAGGCCCCCTGTGATCTCCCCCAAACCCCTTCTGAGCCCCTCCAAATCCACTCCCATCCCCCCCCAAGCCCCGTCTGAGCGCCCCCAGACCCCCCCAAATCCCCTCTCATCCCCCCAACCCATTCTGAGACCCCCCCAAACCCCCTCTCATCCCCCCCAGACCCCTTCTGAGCGCCCCCAAGCCCCACCAGACCCCCCCAAACCCCCTCTGAGCGCCCCCAGACGCCCCCAAATCCCCTCAAATCCCCCAGGCCCCCTCTGAGCGCCCCCAAACCCCCCCAGCCCCCCATAAACCCCCCCATAAACCCCCCCTGAGCCCCCTGCTGTCACCCCCGCAGCGCCTGGCCCACGAGTGCCTCTCGCAGAGCTTCGACAGCGCCAAGCACGCTGATCCCCCCCAGACCCCCATAAACCCCCCCAGACCCCCATAAACCCCCCCATAAACCCCCCCTGAGCCCCCCGCTGTCCCCCCCGCAGCGCCTGGCCCACGAGTGCCTCTCGCAGAGCTTCGACAGCGCCAAGCACGCCCCGGCGCTGGTGCCGGCGGCGCCCAAGGGCGAGGGGGGCGCGGGGGGCGCCGAGAGCCTGCCCTACACGCAGTACCTGCCCCTGATCAAGGCGCAGATCGCCGGCGCCAAGGACATCCACAACGCCCTGCTCGAGGGCACCAACAAGATCACGGGCAAGCTGCCCCCGCCGGGGGGGCCCTGACGGCCTGGGGGGGGGCGCGGGGAGGGGGTCTCAGGGGGGTTTGGGGGGGATCCGATGGGGGTTTGGGGGAGACCTGACGGCGTTTGGGGGGATCTGAGAGGGCTTGGGGGGCATGTGATGGGATTTTGGGGGTTCTGATAGGATTTTGGGGGATCCTGATGGAGTTTGGGGGGTTCTGATGGGATTTGGGGCGATCCTGATGGAGTTTGGGGGGTTCTGATGGGATTTTGGGGGGTTCTGATGGAGTTTGGGGGGTTCTGATGGGATTTTGGGGGGTTCTGATGGGATTTGGGGGGATCCTGATGGAGTTTGGGGGATCCTGATGGGATTTGGGGGATCCTGATGGAGTTTGGGGGGTTCTGATGGGATTTGGGGCGATCCTGATGGAGTTTGGGGGGTTCTGATGGGATTTTGGGGGGTTCTGATGGAGTCTGGGGGCTTCTGATGGAGTTTGGGGGGTTCTGATGGGATTTTGGGGGATCCTGATGGGATTTGGGGGATCGAGACCCCCGGGACCCCCGAGCGGCGCTGGGGGTGGGGGTTGGGCTGGTTTTGGGGCCCGCCCCCCCCCGTGCCGGGTTTTTGGGGCGCTCTGGGGGGTTTGGGGAACCCCCCCCCCTCCCCGAGCGAGGGGCATCCTGGGGGAGGGGAGCGTGGGGTGCCGCGTTTTGGGGGAAAACGTTGGATTTTTGGTAAATAAACCCGTGTTTTGTGACAGCGGCTGTTCCGTGCGTGATGTCACGGGGAGGAGGCGGGGAGGAGCGTGGGAAAGGGCCCGGGACGGGCGGGGATTCTCCGTGACGTCACGGCCGGCCCGGGTGACGTCACGCCTAAGAGAAACAAAACAAAATAAAAAATAAAATTTAAAATAAAATCCCCGCGCCTTTTGGGCCTCTCGCGCCGCCGTCGGAGGCCGCGGAGTCTCGCGAGAGGAAGGGCGGGAAGTCTCGCGAGAGCGACGCGCGAGAGCGACGCGGGGCGGCCGCGGTTCGGGACCGGCACCGGGAGAATCGCGACAGGGCCCGGGAGAATCGCGACAGGGCCGGCAGCGGGGCAGGCCGGGGCGGCACCGGGAGCGACACGAGCGCCGGCGGAGCCAGGCCCGGAGCGGAGCCCGCGGGTGAGGGAGGCGGCGGCGGCGGCGGGAGGGCTCGGGGCAGCACCGGAGCCCTCAGGGAGCCCCCCAGAGCCTTCGGGGCACCCCCGGATCCCTCCGAGCACCCTCACAGCCCTCAGGGGACCCCCGGATCCCTCAGGGCACTCCCAGCTCTCTCAAAGCACCCCCGGCTCCCTCAGGGAGCCCCCAGACCCTTCAGAGCACCCCCAGAGCCCTCAGAGCGCCCCTGGGTCCCTCAGGGCACGCCCGGATCCCTCAGGGAGCCCTCACAGACCTCAGGGAGCCCCCAGACCCTTCAGAGCACCCTCAGGGCACCCCTGGATCCCTCAGAGTACCCCCAGAGCCCTCAGAGCACTCCCGGATCCCTCAGGGCACCCTCAGACCCTTCAGGGCACCCCCAGGCACTTTAGGGCACCCCCAGAGCACTCAGAGCACCCCTAGGTCCCTCAGGGCACCCCTGGATCCCTCAGGACACCCCCAGATCCTTCAGAGCACCCCTGGATCCCTCAGAGTACCCCCAAAGCCCTCAGAGCACTCCCGGATCCCTCAGAGCACTCCCGGATCCTTCAGGGCACCCCCAGACCCTTCAGAGCACCCCTGGATCCCTCAGAGTACCCCCAAAGCCCTCAGAGCACCCCTGGATCCCTCAGGGCACCCTCAGATCCCTCAGAGCACCCCCAGACCCTTTAGGGCACCCCCAGAGCCCTCAGGGCACCCCCAGACCCTTCAGAGCACTCCCGGGTCCCTCAGAGCACCCCCAGAGCCCTGAGGACGCTCCCCCACCCCTCAGGACCCCCCCAGACCCCCCCGGACCCCCCCGAGCCCCGCGGCCATGTCGGACAGCGAGGACAGCAACTTCTCTGAGGAGGAGAGCGAGCGCAGCAGCGACGAGGGCGACGACAACGAGGTGAGGCCGAAGGCTCGGCGAGGGGTCCGGGGGGGGTTTCTGGGGGGGAGGGGGGGGGTCTCTGACCCCCTGCCCCCGTGCCCCGCGCCCCCCAGGCCGAGGAGCAGCGCGGGGGGGGCAGCGGGAAGGAGGAGGCGGAGGAGGAGGAGGAGGAGGAGGAAGAGGAGGAGGAGGAGGAGTACGATGAGGAGGAGGAGGAGGAGGAAGACGACGACCGGCCGGCCAAGAAACCGCGGCACGGGGGGTTCATCCTGGACGAGGCCGGTGAGGGGGGGCTCTGGGGGGGGGGGTCTGGGGGGGGTTTGGGGTCTCCAGGCCGCTGACCCCCCCCTCCCCCCGTGCCCCCCAGATGTGGACGATGAGTACGAGGATGAAGATCAGTGGGAGGATGGGGCTGAGGACATCCTGGAGAAAGGTGAGGCCTGGGGGGGCTCTCCCCACCCCGGGGGGCTGCGGGGAGGAGGGGGGCAAGCCCTGGGTGGGGGTCCCTGCTCCCCCGCCCCAAATCCCAAAAACTGCCTTTTCCTTCCCCAAAAACCCTTTCCCCCTCCGTCAAAACCCCCTTTTCCCCAAATTCCCTTTTTCCCCCCCCAAACCTCCTTTTCCCCCAAACCCCTTTTTCCCCAAACCCCCTTTTCCCCCCAAATCCCCTTTTCCCCCCCAAATCCTGTTTTCCCTAAATCCCTTTCCCCCCCCATATCACCTTTTCCCCAAACCTCCTTTTCCCCCAAACCTCCTTTTCCCCCCAAACCCCCTTTTCCCCCAAACCCCTTTTTCCCCCCAAATCCTGTTTTCCCCAAATCCCCTTTTTCCCCCCAAATCCCGTTTTCCCTAAATCCCTTTTTCCCCCCAAACCCCCTTTTCCCCCCAAATCCCATTTTTTCCCCCAAATCCCCTTTTCCCTAAATCCCTTTTTCCCTCCATATCACCTTTTCCCTAATTCCCCTTTTCCCCCCAAAACCCCTTTTCCCCAAATCCCATTTTTTCCCCCAAATCCCATTTTCCCTAAATCCCTTTATCACCTTTTCCCTAATTCCCCTTTTCCCCCGAGACCCCCTTTTCCCCAGATCCCCTGTCCCTTTTCCCGGGCGGGGGTCCCTGATCACCCCTCCCCCACACCCCCCTCCATCTCATCCGCTCTCGCCTGGGGCTTTTCCGTTGCTTTTTTTTTTTTCCCCCAAACCCCCGATTTTCCCCCATTCCCCGGTTTTGCTGTTGATTTACTTCATCCTCCACCGTCACCTTCTCCCCGGGGCAGAGGAGATCGAAGGTAAGACCCCCCCTCCCCCAGTCCCGGGGGTCCCCGGAGCTCCGGCCCCCCCTTCCCAGATCCCAAATCCCCATCCCCACCTTCCTCTGCCTCTTCTTCCTCAGCCTCCAACATCGACAACGTGGTGCTGGACGAGGATCGCTCGGGGGCGCGGCGGCTCCAGAACCTCTGGAGGTGACCCCGGGCCCCCCTCGTGTCCCTCTGTGCCACCCCTGCCTCATTTCCCCTGCATCCTTTCCCCCCGTTTCCCTTCCTTTCCCCTCATTTTCCCCGTTTCCCCCCATTTTCCCTTCCTTTCCCATCATTTCCCTCCATTTTCCCAGATTTTTTGCTGCTTTTCCTCCATTTCCCCCTTGTCTTCATTGTTTTTCCTTAATATTTTTGTGGTTTACCCTCATTTTCTTTCTTTTTCTCCCTTTTTCTCTGTTTTTCGTTCTTTTTCTTCACATTTCTCATTTTTTCCTGATTTTACCATTTTCCCTCGTTTTTCTCTGGCTTTGCCTCATTTCCCCTCGCTTTTCCCTCAATTCCACCCATTTTCCCCTGATTTTTCACTATTTTCCCTTCGTGCTGCTGTGCTTTTCCCTGATCTTTGTTGTTTTCCCCCCATTTCCTCCCGTTTTTCTCCAGTTTTGCCCATTTCCCCACACTTTCCCCCCATTTTCCCCTATTCTCCCCATTTTCCCCATTTACCCCCATTTTCCCCTATTTTCCCCTGGTTTTACCCATTTTTTTCCCATTTCCCCCCGTTTTTCCCATTTTTTCCCCCCGTTTTTCCCCGTTTTCCGCTGATTTCACCCCATTTTTCCCATTTTTCGCTGATTTCGCCCCGTTTTCCCGGCAGGGACCAGCGGGAGGAGGAGCTGGGCGAGTACTACATGAAGAAATACGCCAAGTCCTCAGTGGGGGAGACGTGAGTGACCCCCGAGTGACCCCCAAGTGACCACTGAGTGACCACTGAGTGACCACCGGCTGACCCCTCCCCTCTGTCACTGTCCCTGGCCACGCCCACCCCGAACCCCCCCTGATTTTGGGGCGTTTTCCCCTTTTTCCCAGAGTTTACGGCGGCTCCGATGAGCTCTCGGATGACATCACCCAGCAGCAGCTGCTGCCCGGCGTCAAGTGAGTTTTGGGGGGAAAAACGGGGGGTTTGGGTCAGAATTCTGGGAATGAGAAAATGAGAATTGGGGTAAAAACAGGGGGATTTGGGTCGGAGTTCTGGGAATGAGAACTGGGGTAAAAACGGGGGCATTTGGGTTGGAGTTCTGGGAATGAGAACTGGGGTAAAAACGGGGGGATTTGGGTCGGAATTCCTGGGAATGAGGAAATGAGAACTGGGGTAAAAACGGGGGGATTTGGGTCGGAGTTCTGGGAATGAGAACTGGGGTAGAAACAGGGGGATTTGGGTCAGGGCCCCCAAATAACGCGGTTCTGTCCCTCGCAGGGACCCCAATCTCTGGACGGTGAAGTGCAAGGTGGGTCCTGGGCAGCACCAAAACCCCGGGGTTTGCGCCCAAAAGCCCCCCTGGTTCCAAAGGCTCCCGGGTTTGCCCAAATCCGGCTGTTCTGTGCCCAGATCGGGGAGGAGCGCGCCACGGCCATCGCCCTCATGCGCAAGTTCATCGCCTACCAGTACACGGAGACTGTGAGCACTGGGGGGCACTGGGAGGGACTGGGGGATACTGGGAGGGACTGGGGGGCACTGGGAGGGACTGGGGTCACCCCTGTGCATGGGATCACACCTGTACACGGGGATAATGGAGTCACACCTGTGCATGGGGACAACAGGGACACACCTGTGCATGGGGACACACATGTGCATGGGGACAACAGGGACACACCTGTGCGTGGGGACACACCTGTGCGTGAGGACATTGGGGTCACACCTGTGTGTGGGGACACACCTGCGCAGGGGGACACCGGGGCTGTACTGGGCTGTCCCCGGTGTCACCCAGGTGTCACCCAGGTGTCCCCCCGTGTCCCCAGCCGCTGCAGATCAAGTCGGTGGTGGCCCCCGAGCACGTGCGCGGTTACCTGTACGTCGAGGCCTACAAGCAGACGCACGTCAAGCAGGCCATCGAGGGCGTGGGCAACCTGCGCCTGGGCTACTGGAACCAGCAGATGGTGCCCATCAAGGAGATGACCGACGTGCTCAAGGTGGTCAAGGAGGTCACCAACCTCAAGCCCAAGGCCTGGGTGCGCCTCAAGAGGGGCATCTACAAGGACGACATCGCCCAGGTGAGGGGGGACGCACCTGGGGGGCGAGGGGACACACCTGGGGGGGAGGGGACACACCTGGGGGACACCTGGGGGGGCAAGGGATGCACCTGGAGGGGCAGGGGACACACCTGGGGACGCACCTGGGGGGTCAGGGGATGCACCTGGGGGAGACCCCCGGAGGTGGGGGACACCCCCTGGGCGGCCCAGGGCTCACCTGCGCCGCGGCCGTGCGCACAGGTGGATTACGTGGAGCCCAGCCAGAACCAGATCTCCCTCAAGATGATCCCCAGGATCGACTTCGACCGGATCAAAGCCCGGATGAGCCTGGTGAGGGGTGGGGGGAGGGGGAGATCCACCGGCGGGGGGGGGGGGGGTCACCTGGGGGCCGGGGAGGGGATCCCTGGGGCAGGTGGAGCCCCCGAGCGGATCCCGGGTCAGGGGATCCCTCATCAGATCCCCAGGCAGATCCTGGGTCAGTGGATCCCAGAGCAGATCCCAGAGCGCCAGGTAGATCTCCCAAGAGGATCCCCAGACAGGTGGATCCCTGGGCGGATCCCTGAGCCGATCCCGGCTCAGTGGATCCCCAGCCTGATCCCTGGGCAGATCCCGGTTCGGTGGATCCCCAGCCTGATCCCCAGACATATCCTGGCTCAATAGATCCCCAGTCAGATCCCTGAGCAGATCCATTGGCAGATCCCAGCCCAGTGGATCCCTGGACAAATCCATGAGCATATTCCAGCCCAGCTGATCCCCGGGCGGATCCCCAAGCGGATCCCTGGGCAGATCCATGAGCAGATCCCAGCCCAGTGGATCCCCAGTCAGATCCCTGAGCAGATCCCAGCCCAGTGGATCCCTGGGCAGATCCCTGAGCGGATTCCCAGCCCAGTGGATCCCTGGCAGATCCCTGAGCAGATTCCCAGCCCAGTGGATCCCTGGCAGATCCCTGAGCGGATTCCCAGCCCAGTGGATCCCTGGCAGATCCCTGAGCGGATTCCCAGCCCAGTGGATCCCAGTCAGATCCCTGGTCAGATCCCAGCCCAGTGGATCCCTGGCAGATCCCTGAGTGAATGCCCAGCCCAGTGGATCCCTGGCAGATCCCTGAGCGGATCCCCTCTGGTCCCCCGCAGAAGGACTGGTTCGCCAAACGCAAGAAGTTCAAGCGGCCGCCGCAGCGCCTCTTCGACGCCGAGAAGATCCGGTAGGGCCCGATGATCCCGAGGGATCCGCCGGGATCCGCCGGGCCCCGAGTGACCCCGAGTGACCCCGCAGCTCCCTGGGCGGGGACGTGGCCTCCGACGGCGACTTCCTGATCTTCGAGGGCAACCGCTACAGCCGCAAGGGCTTCCTGTTCAAGAGCTTCGCCATGTCGGCCGTGGTGAGCCCCGGACCCGCCTCTTCCGGCCCAAAACTAGCCTTTTCCAGCCCAAAATCTGCCTCTTCCGGCCCAAAACTAGCCTTTTCTGGCCCAAAATCTGCCTCTTCCGGCCCAAAACCTGCCTCTTCTGGCCCAAAACCCGCCTTTTCTGGCTCAAAATCTGCCTCTTCTGGCCCAGAATTCTTGCATTCCAACACAAATCTGCCTGTTTGAACGTAAAACTTGCCTCTTCTTGCCTTTTCTACCCAAAATCCACGTGTTTCAACCTGGAATCCTTTCTGAAGCCCAGATCCGCTTGCTCCGGCTCTAAATCCTGTCAGAACCCAAAATCCACCCGTCGGAACCCAAAATCCACCTGCCAGAACCCAAAATCACTTGTCAGAACCCAAAGTCTCCTGTCAGAACCCGAAATCTCCTGTTTGAACCCAAAATCTCCTGTTTGAACCCAAAATCACCTGTCGGAACCCAAAATCCACCTGCCAGAACCCAAAATCCACCTGTTTGAACCCAAAATCACCTGTCGGAACCCAAAATCCACCTGCCAGAACCCAAAATCCACCTGTCTGAACCCCAAAATCTCCTGCCAGAACCCAAAGTGTCCTGTCGGAACCCAAAATCCACCTGCCAGAACCCAAAATCCACCTGTCTGAACCCCAAAATCCACAAATTTGAGCCTTAAACCCCACCCCGGCCCAGCCCCAGATCCGTTTTTGCCCAAAACCGTGGGATTTTGCCCCAAACCCAGATCACGGAGGGGGTCAAGCCCACCCTGTCCGAGCTGGAGAAATTCGAGGACCAACCCGAGGGCATCGACCTGGAGGTGGTGACCGAGAGCACGGGTACGGCGCGACCCCGTTCTCAGACCCCGAAACGCCCTAAATCCCCCCAAAATGCCCGAATCGCCCTAAATCCCCCCCCAAAAAAAAAATCCCCGCAGGGAAAGAGCGGGAGCACAACTTCCAGCCGGGCGACAACGTGGAGGTGTGCGAGGGCGAGCTGATCAACCTGCAGGGCAAAATCCTCAGCGTGGACGGCAACAAGATCACCATCATGCCCAAGCACGAGGACCTCAAGGTCTGGGAAGCCCAGAGGGACCCGCTCCGGGGTGGTTTTTGGGGTGGAAAAGCGGGAATTCGCGTTTTTTTCGGTGTGGTTTTTTTATTTCCTCCCCCCCCAGGATATGCTGGAGTTCCCGGCGCAGGAGCTGAGGAAATACTTCAGGATGGGCGACCACGTGAAGGTGATCGCCGGGCGCTTCGAGGGCGACACGGGGCTCATCGTCAGGGTGGAGGAGAACTTTGTGATCCTGTTCTCGGACCTGACCATGCACGAGGTGAGAACGGGGCGAAAAACGGCGAAAACAGAAAAAAAAAACAGCGAAGAATGTGGAAAATGGGAAAAAACAGTGAAAAACGGGGGTGAAATGGCATTAAAATGGGATAAAATTGGGGGAAATGGAGGGGGAAGGAGAACTTTGTGATCCTGTTCTTGGACCTGACTATGCACGAAGTGAGAACAGGGTGAAAAACGGGAAAAAACGGTGAAAAACGGGGAAAAAACAGTGAAAAAAGGGGAAAAAACGGGGGAAATGGCATAAAAATGGGGTAAAACAGGATAAAATTGGGAGAAATGGAGAGGGGAGGAGAACTTTGTCATCCTGTTCTTGGAGCTGACCGTGCATGAGGTGAAAAAATGGGGAAAAAAATAGGGAAAATGGGGAAAAACATGAAAAACCTGGGCGGAAATGGGAAAAACCCAGGAAATACACAGGAAAACTGGGGAGAAATGGGAAGACCAAGGAAACCAGGAAAACCTTGGGCAAGACGTAGGAAAAACCTGTGGGAAAACCGACAAAATCGGGGAAAAAAATTGGGAAAACCTGGGGGGAACCCAGGAAAAAGCCGTGAAAAGGGAGGACGGGGGGTTTGGGGTGAAAGCAGGCGGTTTTGGCGCCGTCCCAGCGGATTTTTTTGCCCGTTTCCTGCCGCAGCTGAAGGTGCTGCCCCGGGATCTGCAGCTCTGCTCCGAGACGGCCTCGGGCGTGGACGTGGGGGGCCAGCACGAGTGGGGGGAGCTGGTGCAGCTGGACCCTCAAACCGTGGGGGTCATCGTGCGCCTGGAGCGGGAAACCTTCCAGGTGAGAGACCCCCCCGAAACCCCCCAAAAAAACCTCCCGAAATCTCCCCCAAAACCCCACCTAAGTACCACCAACCCCCCCCCCCCCCCAAAAAAAAATCCCTCCCAGGTGGCCCCACAAATCCTGGGAGAACCTGCAGGGGCACCCCAACCCCAAATCCGCCTCCAGAGGCACCCCAGGTGGTCCCAGGTGATCCCAGGTGATCCCAGGCGTGTCCCAGGCAGTCCCAAGCGCTCCCAGGTGTGTCCCAGGTGCTCCCAGGTGTGTCCCAGGCACTCCCAGGCGCTCCCAGGTGGTCCCAGGTGTGTCCCAGGCAGTCCCAAGTGCTCCCAGATGTGTCCCAGGTGTTCCCAGGTGTGACCCAGGTGTGTCCCAGGCAGTCCCAGGTGCTCCCAGGTGTTCCCAGGTGTGTCCCAGGCGCTCCCAGGTGATCCCAGGTGGTCCCAGGTGATCCCAGGTGTGTCCCAGATGGTCCCAGGCAGTCCCAGGTGAGCCCAGGTGGTTCCAGGTATGTCCCAGATGATCCTAGGTGGTCCCAGGTGATCCCAGGTGTGTTCCAGGCGTGTCCCAGGTGATCCCAGGTGTGTCCCAGATGGTTCCAGGCAGTCCCAAGCGCTCCCAGGTGATCTCAGGTGTGTCCCAGGCACTCCCAGGTGATCCCAGGTGTGTCCCAGAAAGTCCCAGGTGTTCCCAAGCGCTCCCAGATGGTCCCAGGTGTGTCCCAGGCACTCCCAGGTGGTCCCAGGTGTTTCCCAGGCAGTCCCAAGTGCTCCCAGGTGTGTCCCAGGCACTCCCAGGTGATCCCAGGTGTGCCCCAGGTGCTGAACATGTACGGGAAGGTGGTGACGGTGCGGCACCAGGCCGTCACCAGGAAGAAGGACAATCGCTTCGCCGTGGCGCTGGACTCGGAGCAGAACAACATCCACGTCAAGGACATCGTCAAAGTCATCGACGGCCCGCACTCCGTGGGTCTGGGGGGCCCCGAGGCCGCTTGGGGCATTTTTGGGGTGTTTGGGGGCACCCTCGGGGTGTGTTTGGGGCATTTTTGGGGCGTTTGGGGCATCCTCAGGGTGTTTTGGGGACATTCTTGGGGTGTTATGGGGATCCTCGAGGTGTTTGGGGGCACCCTCGGGGTGTTTGGGGTGATCTGGGGGGGTCCCCAGCATGTTTTTGGATATCCTTGAGGTGTTTTGGGGCATCCTCGGGGTGTTGGGGGCATTTTTGGGAGATACTCGGGGTGTTTGGGGGATATTTGGGGTGTTTTGGGGTGTCCTTGGGGTGTTCGGGGGGGTCTCACCTGGGAATTCTGGGGGGGGTCTCACCCGGGAATTCTAGGGGGGTCTCACCCGGGAATTTGGGGGGGGGTCTCACCCGGGAATTTGGGGGGTCTCACCCGGGAATTTGGGGGGGGGTCTCACCCGGGAATTTGGGGGGTCTCACCCGGGAATTTGGGGGGGGTCTCACCCGGGAATTCTGGGGGGTCTCACCCGGGAATTTGGGGGAGGTCTCACCCGGGAATTTGGGGGGTCTCCCCCCTTTTCCGCCCCCTCCCCACAAGGGCCGCGAGGGCGAGATCCGCCACCTGTTCCGCGGCTTCGCCTTCCTGCACTGCAAGAAGCTGGTGGAGAACGGGGGCATGTTCGTCTGCAAGACGCGGCACCTGGTGCTGGCGGGGGGCTCCAAGGTCGGCGCCGCCCCCAGACCCCGCGCCTTTGCCCGTTTTCCCCGCTTTCCCCCCCAAATTCCCACCCCTCCCTCCCTCCCTCCCCGCAGCCCCGCGACGTCACCAACTTCGCCATGTGCGGCTTCACGCCCATGTCGCCCCGCATCAGCAGCCCCATGCACCCCAGCGGGGCCGGTGAGTGCCTCCGGGGGGGTCCCGGGGGGGGCTCAGGGACCCTCGGGGACCCCGCTGACCCCCCCCCGGGTGCCCCCCAGGGCAGCGGGGCGGATTTGGGGCCGGGGGGCTGAGCCGGGGCCGCGGCCGGCGCGACAATGACCTCATCGGGCAGACGGTGCGCATCTCCCAGGGGCCCTACAAAGGTGGGTGCGGCCGCGGGGACCCCCCCCCCGACCCCCAGAACCCCCTCGGGGGGGCTCCCCAAACCCTCTGACCCCCCCCCCCGGGGGTGCCCCCCAGGTTACATCGGGGTGGTCAAGGACGCCACGGAGTCGACGGCGCGCGTGGAGCTGCACTCGACGTGCCAGACCATCTCGGTGGACAGGCAGCGACTGACCACTGTGTGAGTGGGGGGGGGACACCCCCTGGGCGGGGGGACACCCCCTGGGCGGGGGGACGGGCCTGGAGCCCCCCCAGGACCCGCTAAGGGGGTCACTGCCCCTCCAGAGGGGCCTCTCTGTGCTGGGTCTGTGATCCCCCCCTCTGCCCAGAGCCCCCCGGTTCTTGGGGGGGGGGGTCTCTGTCCCCTCTGACCCCCCCCCCCCCCCCGTGTCCCCACAGGGGGTCGCGGCGCCCCGGGGGTCTCACCTCGGCCTACGGGAGGACCCCCATGTACGGCTCGCAGACCCCCATGTACGGCTCGGGGTCCCGCACGCCCATGTACGGCTCGCAGACCCCGCTGCACGACGGTGAGCGGGGACATCTGGGGACACCCTGGGACGTCTGGGGCACTCTGGGGACGTCTGGGGCACTCTGGGGACGTTTGGGACATCCTGGGGACGTTTGGGACACTCTGGGGACGTTTGGGACATCCTGGGGACGTCTGGGACATCCTGGGGACGTTTGGGAAAATTCTGGGGACATTTGGGAAAATTCTGGGGACATTTGGGACATCCTGGGGATGTTTGGGACACTCTGGGGACGTTTGGGATATTCTGGGGACGTCTGGGACAATTCTGGGGACATTGGGACGATTCTGGGGACATTTGGGACATCCTGGGAACGTTTGGGACACTCTGGGGACGTTTGGGACATCCTGGGGACGTTTGGGAAAATTCTGGGGACATTTGGGAAAATTCTGGGGACATTTGGGACATCCTGGGGATGTTTGGGACACTCTGGGGACGTTTGGGATATTCTGGGGACGTCTGGGACAATTCTGGGGACATTGGGACGATTCTGGGGACATTTGGGACATCCTGGGAACGTTTGGGACACTCTGGGGACGTTTGGGACATCCTGGGGACGTTTGGGAAAATTCTGGGGACATTTGGGAAAATTCTGGGGACATTTGGGACATCCTGGGGATGTTTGGGACACTCTGGGGACGTTTGGGATATTCTGGGGACGTCTGGGACAATTCTGGGGACATTGGGACGATTCTGGGGACATTTGGGACATCCTGGGAACGTTTGGGACACTCTGGGGACGTTTGGGACATCCTGGGGACATTTGGGACAATTCTGGCGACAGCTCAGGGACTCCAAACCCAGTGTGGGGGCTGCGGGTGGTTTTGGGGTCCCCCCCAGGAGCTGCACCCCCCCCTGCTGCGGGGTCACAGGTGGCGAGCGGGGGGCTCTGGGGACAACGTAGGGACAGTTCCAGGCTCGGGGGGCTCAGGGTGGGGGGGTGACAGCGTTTTTGGGGTGTCCCCCCCCAGGAAGCCGCACCCCCCACTACGGCTCCCAGACCCCCCTGCACGACGGGAGCAGGACCCCGGCCCAGAGCGGGGCCTGGGACCCCAACAACCCCAACACACCCTCGAGGTGAGACCCCCCCCCAAAACGGCTCTGTTTGGGGTGTCCCCCCCCCAAAATAACCCCGTGTGGGGTGCCTCCTCCCCAGAACATCCCCCTTTGGGGTGTCCCCCTCCAAAACCCCTTTGGGGTCCCCCTCCTCGCACCGCCCCCAATCCGGGGGTCCCCTTGTCTCTCTCTCTCTCTCTTCAGGGGGAGGTTCCCATTTTTGGGGACCCCCTCCCCGAATTTCTTCCCCCCCCAGGGCGGATGAGGACTTCGAGTACGGCTTTGAGGACGAGCCCACGCCGTCGCCCCAGGGCTACGGGGGCACCCCGAACCCGCAGACCCCCGGGTACCCCGACCCCGCGTCCCCCCAAGTCAGCCAGCCCTACAACCCCCAGACCCCCGGCACGCCCGCCATGTGAGTGGGGACCCCAAAATCCCCCCCCGAAATTACCCCAAAATCTGCGGGGTTGGGATAGGGGGAGTGGGGACCCCAAAATCCCCCTGAAATCTGCGGGGTTGGGATATGGGGAGGGTTGAGGGGGAAGGGGGGAAATGGTCCTGGGGACCCCAAAATGGAGCCAATGGGGTTTGTGGGGCGGGGGACCCCAAAATGGGACCCTGGAGCTGCTCCTGGGATTTGGGGGCTGGGTGACCCCAAAATGCCTTGAAAGGGGGGGGGGGGGGGAGCGGCTCCTGGGGACCCCCCCAGGTGTGACCCCTCACCTGCCCGCAGGTACAACACGGAGCAGTTCTCGCCCTACGCCGTCCCCTCCCCCCAGGGCTCGTACCAGCCCAGCCCCTCCCCCCAGAGCTACCACCAGGTGGCCCCGAGCCCCGTGGGCTACCAGAACACGCACTCGCCGGCCAGCTACCACCCCACGCCCTCCCCCATGGCGTACCAGGTACCCCCAAACCCCCCCGGCACCCCCAGACCCCCCCCCCCCCCAATCCCCACAACCCTCCAGAACCCCCCTGGGCTACCAGGTGACCCCTCGGTGGCCACCGGCCGCCCCTTACCTCGGGGCTACCTGAGGAGCACCTGTGGCTCATCAGGTACCCCAAAACTCACCCGGGCCCCCCCCAAAACTCCCCTAAGGTTGTGCAAATCCACAGCAGAGCCCCCCCCAAAGGCCTTGGAGCCCCCCCAAACCTCCTGGTAGCCCCTCTAAAACCCCTTTGTAGCCCTAAAATCCCCTTGTAGCCCCCCAAACCCCTCAATACCCCCCGAAAATCTCTTGTAGCCCCCTCAAAGCCCCTTGTAGCCCCCTTAGACCCTCTGATAGCCCCCCAAACTGCCTCATAGCCCCCCCAGAGCCCCTTGTAGCCCCTCAAACCCCCTTATAACCCCTCCAACCCCCATTATAGCCCCCCAAACCCCTTTATAGCCCCCCAAACCCCTTTGTATCCCCCCAAGCCCCCTTGTATCCACCCAAACCCCTTTATAGCCCCCCTAAATCCCTTTATAGCCCCCCAAACCCCTTTATAGCCCCCCAAACCCCTTTGTATCCCCCCCAAACCCCTTTACACCCCCCCAAACCCCTTTACACCCACCCCGAGCCCCCTGCCCGCTGCCCTGACGCCGTCCCCGTTGCCCCCCAGGCCAGCCCCAGCCCCAGCCCGGTGGGCTACAGCCCCATGACCCCCGGGGCGCCGTCGCCGGGCGGCTACAACCCCCACACGCCGGGCTCGGGCATCGAGGCCAGCGCGGGCGACTGGGTGACCACGGACATCCAGGTGAAGGTGCGGGACTCGTACCTGGACAGCGCGGCCGTGGGGCAGACCGGCGTCATCCGCAGCGTCACGGTACGGGGGGCACGCGCCGGGGGGGCTTGGGGGCGTTTGAGAGGGGTCTCAGGGGGTTTGGGGAGGGTTTGTGGGGTCTCGGGGGGTTTGGGAGGGATTTGGGGGCGTTTGAGAGGGGTCTCAGGGGGTTTGGGAGGGGTTTGGGAGGGGTTTGGGAGGGGTTTGGGGGGGGGTTTGGAAGGGGTTTGGGGGGTCTCGGGGGGTTTGGGGTGTCTCAGGGGGTTTGGGAGGGGTTTGGGGGGGTTTGGGAGGGGTTTGGGAGGGGTTTGGGGAGGGTTTGGAGGGTCTTGGGGGGTTTGGGGAGGGTCTGGGAGGGGTTTGGGGGGTCTCAGGGGGTTTGGGAGGGATTTGGGGAGGGTTTGAGGGGGTTTGGGGGGGTCTGAGGGGATTCATAGGGGGTTTTGGGGGGGGTTGGGAAGGGATTTGGGGGCGGTTTGGGGGAGTTTGGGAGGGGTTTGGGGGGGTCTGAGGGAGTTTGGGGGGTTTGGGAGGGGTTTGTGGGGTCTGAGGGAGTTTGGGGGCGTTTGGGAGGGGTTTTAGGGGGTCTGAGGGCGTTTGGGGGGATTTGGGAGGGGGAGAATCGTCCCTGCGCCCGCCCAGCCGCGGGGGATGGAGATCTCGGGGTCTGGGGGGGTTTCTGGGGGGATTTGGGGGCGTTTGGGCTGAGCCCCCGGCCCCCAGGGCGGGATGTGCTCGGTGTACCTGAAGGACAGCGAGAAGGTGGTCAGCGTGTCCAGCGAGCACCTGGAGCCCGTCACGCCCACCAAGAGCAACAAGGTGGGACCCCAGACCCACCTGGGACCCCAGACACACCTGGGAACCCCCCCAGGACACACCTGGGAACCCCAAAACACACCTGGGAACCCCAAACACACCTGGGAGCCCCCCCCAGAACACACCTGGGACCCCAAACACACCTGGGACCCCAAAACACACCTGGGAACCCCCCCAGGACACACCTGAGAAACCCAAAACACACCTGGGAACCCCCCCAGGACACACCTGAGAAACCCAAAACCCCTCTGGGATCCCCCAAATTCCCTCTGTGCACCCTCAAACCCCCTCTGGGACCCCCCAAATTCCCTCTGTGCACCCTCAAACCCCCTCTGGGACCCCCCCCAAGCCCCCCGCAGCCCCCCCTGACCCCCCACACCCCCCGTGCCCCCCAGGTGAAGGTGATCCTGGGCGAGGACCGCGAGGCCACCGGGATCCTGCTGAGCATCGACGGCGAGGACGGCATCGTGCGCATGGACCTGGAGGAGCAGCTCAAGATCCTCAACCTGCGCTTCCTGGGGAAGCTGCTCGAGGCCTGAGCCCCCGGCCCCCATTCCTGCCCCCTTTCTGCCCCACTTCCCCCTTCCTGCCCCCTTTCTGCCCATCTCTGCCCCATTCTGCCCATCTCTGCCCCCTTTCTGCCCATCTCTGCCCCCTTTCTGTCCATCTCTGCCCCATTTCTGTCCATTTCTGCCCCATTTCTGTCCATTTCTGCCCCATTTCTGCTCTTTTCTGTCCATTTCTGCCCTTTTTTTGCCCATTTCTGCCCCATTTCCCCCCCCAACCTTTTTCTTTCTGCCCGTTTCCCCCCATTTCCGCCCATTTTTGCCCATTTCTGCCGGTTTTTGCCCATTTCCCCCGCCCTGTTTAACCCCTCGGTTGCCGTTGCCGTTGAATAAAGAGCCAGGGCTGCAGCGCCCGCCTCGGTTTGGGGGGACCTGAGGGAGAGAGAGAGACCCCTCCCCAAAAAGGGGGACCGGGGGGAGGTTGGGGGGTGGGGACAGAGGGGTTTTGGGGAGATTTGGGCTGGTTTTGGGGCTGGTTTTGGGGCTCGTTTGGGGGAAATTGGGAGTTGGTTTCCAGGCCCTTTTTGGGGCCAGTTTTGGAGGGTTTGGGGCCGGGTTCCAGGCCCTTTTTGGGTCGAGTTTTAGGGGGTCTGGGACTGTTTTGGGGCAAGTTTTGGGGGGTTTGGGGCCGGTTTCGGGGGTCGCGACCCCGCCGTTGACCCGGGCCCGTCTCCACGTGTTCCCCGGCTTCGCGCCGCTTCCGCCAGCGCTTGCTCTGATTGGCTGCCGCACCGCTGGCCACGCCTCCTCCGCTCTGCCATTGGCCGCCCGCCGCGCCGCCATTGGCTAAGCACCGCCCCGCCCCGCCCTCCTCCCTCAGCCCTCGCCTCTGATTGGCTCTCCCCTTTCGGACCGCGCGGATCCCATTGGCCGCCGCTCCCGCGCCGGCGCTTTGCCGTACAGCAATATGGCGGCGTCCGCGGCGGGGCGAGCGGCGGCCTGGGGGCTCCGCGGGGCGCTGGGGGCGCGGCGGGGCCGGGCCGCGACCCCCGCGCCGCCGCCCCCCGCCGCCGCCGGGCCCCGCCGCGCCCTCAGCGGCCCCGCCGCGGGCTCCGACACGGCCGCGGTGCTGCGGGAGCGGCTGCAGCAGCGCCAGGTGGGGGCGCGGGGGGCGGGGGCGGGGCGGGCCCGGGGGGGCCCCGAGCTCCGCGGCCACGGCCGGGGGTCCCCACGTGTCCCCAAGTGTCCCCTTGTCCCCCGCTGTCCCCCCGGGTGTCCCCGGGCCTCGCCTGCTCACCTGTGACTGGGGACACCCCCCCCCCGCTGTCCCCCTGACTCTGACGTGTCACCCCCGGTGTCCCTTGTCCCCCCCCGGTGTCCCCCCGGTGTCCCCCCGGTGTCCCCGTGCCCCTGACGTGTCCCCGCTGTCCCCGCAGGGCTCGGAGCCGGGCTCGGGCTCGCTGCGGCGGCTGGCGCTGCGCCTGGGGGGGCTCCTGGCGGCCACCGGCGGGGCGGCCGTGCTCTACATCTTCGGTGCGTCCCCGGGTGTCCCCGAGTGTCCCCAGGGTGTCCCCGGGTGTCCCGAGGTGTCCCTGACTGTCCTCAGGTGTCCCCGAGTATCCCCAGGTGTCCCCCGAGTGTCCCCAAGTGTCCCCCAGTGTCCCCCGGGTGTCCCCAAGTGCCCCCAGGTGTCCCCCAAGTGTCCCCCGAGTGTCCCCACATGTCCCCCAGGTGTCTCTGACTGTCCCCAGGTGTCCCCGAGTGTCCCCCGAGTGTCCCCACATGTCCCCCAGGTGTCTCTGACTGTCCCCAGGTGTCCCCGAGTGTCCCCCAGGTGTCCCCACATATCCCCAGCTGTCCCCCAGCTGTCCCCCGAGTGTCCCCAGGTGTCCCCAAGCGCCCCCAGGTGTCCCCGTGCACCCCCGGGACACTCGGGGGACCCTCGGGGGGCACTGGGGGGACGCTGCGGGGACACTGATGGCTGTGTCCCCCCCCCCCGGTGTCCCCGATGTCGCCCCCAGGCAGCAACGCCGTGGACGAGCACGGGGACAAGGTGAGGGGACAGCGGCGGGGCCGTCCCGGAACTGTCCCCAGAGCGGGGGGAGGGGCGGTCCCCGGGGGGTGTCCGGGCCCTCCCCCACCCCCGGTGTCACTTTTGTCACCGGAGCCATCTGGGAGGGGCGGGGCCGGGGGGGGACATCCGGGGGACATCAAAGGGGGCGGCGGAGGGTGACAACGACCCGCGGGGGGACAACAGGAGGCGAGGCCGGGCTGTCACCTGCCTGTGAATTGTCCCCGTGCCCCGGGCTGGCCCTGCCCCCTCGGGGTCCTGTCACTGTCCCCTCCATGTCCCCTCGGGGTCCCCTCGATGTCCTTCACTGTCCCCTCCATGTCCCCTCACTGTCCCCTCCATGTCCCCTCGATTTTCCCTCGGGGTCCCCTCGATGTCCCCTCAATGTCCCCTCACTGTCCCCTCAATGTCCCCTCACTGTCCCTCACTGTCCCCTCCATGTCCCCTCCATGTCCCCTCATTGTCCCCTCACTGTCCCCTCGATGTCCCCTCACTGTCCCCTCACTGTCCCCTCCATGTCCCCTCCATGTCCCCTCACTGTCCCCACAGATCCCCGATGAGTTCGACAACGGTGAGTGACCCCCGGGGGGGGTTGGGGAGAGGTGATGACAGGGGAGGGGACACTGCCACCCCCTCAGTGCCACCCCCCCAGTGCCGTTTGTCACCTCGGTGTCACCCCCAGCCCCTTTCACGCCCTGGTGTGACCCAAAAGGGGCTTTTTTGGGGTGGGACGGGGAGGGGGTGTCCCTGTCCCCTCTGGGGGGGGGTCCCTGTCCCCTCTGGGGGGGTCCCTGTCCCCTCTGGAGGGGTCCCTGTCCCCTCTGGGGGTCCCTGTCCCCTCTGGGGGGGGGTCCCTGTCCCCTCTGGGGGTCCCTGTCCCCTCTGGGGGTGTCCCTGTCCCCTCTGGGGACTCGGGGGTCTCACGGGGGCCCCGCAGACCCCGTGGGGATCCGGCACGTGAGGAGAACCTTCAAGTACTTCAAGGATTACAGACAGGTGAGATCTGGGGGGGCTTGGGGGGTCCTGGCGGGCGTCTGGGGGGTCCCAGGGGGGTTTGGGGGGTCCCCCAGGGATTTGTCACCTGGGGTGGCCCCGGCCTGGGGAAGGGGATGAGTGTGGGGGGGTCCTGGGGCAGTTCTGGCGGGGGGTGACCCTGAATTTGGGGTCCCTGTCCCCACAGGGGGGGGTCCCTGTCTCTATTTGGGGGTCCCTGTCTCTATTTGGGGGTCCCTGTCCCCATCTGGGGGTCCCTGTCTCTATTTGGGGGTCCCTGTCCCCACTGTCCCCACTGTCCCCCCTGTCCCCATCTGGGGATCCCTGTCCCCATCTGGGGGTCCCTGTCCCCATTTGGGGGTCCCTGTCTCTATTTGGGGGTCCCTGTCCCCATTTGGGGGTCCCTGTCCCCACGGTCCCCCCGTCCCCCGTGTCCCCCCAGATGATCATCGAGCCCACGAGCCCCAAGCTGCTGCCGGACCCGCTGCGGGAGCCCTACTACCAACCCCCCTACACGCTGGTCATCGAGCTCACGGGGGTCCTGCTGCACCCCGAGTGGTCGGTCAGTGACCCCCAAGCCCCCCAGACCCGGCCGGACCGCGGGGCTGCTCCCAAAAAACCCTGGAACCCCAAAAACCCCGGAACCCCAAAAACCCCGGAACGCCAAAAACCACAAAACTCCAAAAACACAAAATCCCCCAAACCCCAAGAACTCAAAACCCCAAAAACCCAAAACTCCAAAACCCCAAAAACCCCGAAACGCCCCTCGAAATCCCCCAGAAATGCCTCCAAGATCCCCCCAAAAACTCTCCAAACCCCCAAATGTGGCTGGTCATGGGGTGGGTTTGGGGGTGGTTTTTGGGGCCGTTTTTAGGGTGGGTTTTTGGGGGTGGTTTTTGGGGCCGTTTTTGGGGTTGGTTTTTGGGGCTGGTTTTAGGGTGGGTTTTGGGGTTTTTAGGGGTGGTTTTGGGGTGGGTTTTGGGGTTTTTAGGGGCGGTTTTTGGGGCGATTTTGGGGGCTTTTGGGCTGGTTTCCAACCTCTCAAAACCCCTCAAGACTTCCCCCATTCCCCCCACCCGGAGAAACCCAAACCCCCCCCCCGAAAGAACCCCCAGACCCCCTTCCAACATTCCCAAAACCGCCGGAATTTGCCCCAAAACGCAGCTGGTGACGGGCTGGAGGTTCAAGAAGCGCCCGGGCATCGAGCACCTCCTGCAGCAGCTGGCGCCGCTCTACGAGATCGTCATCTTCACCTCCGAGACCGGCATGGTGGGCGCGGAATTCGGGGTTTTGGGGGGCTTCGAGGGGTCTGGGGGGGCTCCTGGAGGCGTTTCTGGGGGGTTCTCAGGGGTTTTTTTGGGGGGATTGAAGGAGATTTAGGGGGTTTTCAGGGGGGCTCGATGGTTCAGGGACGCCCCAAAAGGTCTCTGAAAAGCCACCCCGAAAGAACGGCCCAAAACCAGCCCAAAACCAGCCCAAACCCCCCAAAAAAACACCCCCAAACCACAGCAGGAGCGGGGAGAACTGTCCCCAGGCCCACCTGATCACGGGGCTGCATTTTGGGGCGGTTTGGAGGGGTTTTTTGGGGTTTGTTTTGGGGGGTTTTGGAGGTTTCAGGGGCGATGAAGACCCCTATGTTCTGGGGGTGGGGGGTTGGGAAGGGATTTTGGGGGGGTTTAGGAGGGGTTTGGGTTGGTTGGGAGGGGTTTTTGGGGGGGTTTTGAGGAGTTGGGAGGGATTTGGGGGGGGGTTTAGGAGGGGTTTTTGGGGGGTTGGGAGGGGTTTTTGGGGGGGTTTTGAGGAGTTGGGAGGGATTTGGGGGGGGGTTTAGGAGGGGTTTTTGGGGGGTTGGGAGGGGTTTTTGGGGGGTTGAGAGGGATTTTTGGGGAGGTTGGGAGAGATTTTGGGGTGATTTTTTGGGGTGGGGTTTTGAAGAAGGAAAAACCCTCCCTGGCCCCACCCGGCTGCATTTTGGGGACAGTTCGGGGGTTTTGGGGGGGGTTTCATGCCAGGCTCCCGGGAGGGGTGGGGAGGGGCTCTCGGGGTGCCCCGAAACGCCCTGAAACCACCCCGAAACCACCCCTGAAACCACCCCGAACGCGCAGACGGCGTTCCCGCTGATCGACAGCATCGACCCGCACGGCTTCGTGTCCTACCGGCTGTTCCGCGACGCCACGCGCTACATGGACGGCCACCACGTCAAGGTCGGGGCTCTGCCCGTGCCCCCCCCCCCCCCCCCCCGGCCCCCCGGTTCTGGGGCCCAATTCCCGGATTCGGGGTGTCCCCGCAGGATATCTCGTGCCTGAACCGGGACCCGGCGCGGGTGGTGGTGGTGGATTGGCGCCGGGACTCGTTCCGGCTGCAGCCCTACAACGGGCTGGCGCTGCCGCGCTGGGACGGCGGCTCCGAGGACCGGGCGCTCTACGACCTGGCTGCCTTCCTCAAGAGTGCGTGAAACGGCCCGAGACGCCCCCAAAAATGCCTTTAGACCCACCCAGAATCTATCGAAACTCACCCAGAAATCACCAAAATCCACCCAGAATTCACCAAAATACATCCAAACCCACCCAGAATTCACCAAAATCCATCCAAACCCAGCCAGAATTCACTGAAATCCACCCAGAATTCACCAAAATCCACCCAAACGCACCCAGAATCCATCCAAACCCAGCCAGAATCCATCCAAACCCACCCAGAATTCACTAAAATCCATCCAAACCCACCCAGAATTCACCAAAATCCACCCAAACCCACCCATAATTCACCAAAATCCACCCAGAATTCACCAAAATCCATCCAAGCTGACACAGAATCCATCCAAATCCACCCATAATTCACCAAAATCCATCCAAGCTGACACAGAATCCATCCAAACCCAGCCAGAATTCACTGAAATCCACCCAGAATTCACTAAAATCCATCCAAACCCACCCAGAATCCATCCAAACCCAGCCAGAATTCAAAATCCACACAGAAATCACCAAAATCCACCCGAACACACCCAGAATTCACCAAAATCCACCCAAACCCACCCAGAATTCACCAAAATCCATCCAAACCCACTTACCTAAACCCACGTTTCATCCCAAAACACGCCCCGACCCCAGTCCCGACCCCGATCCCAAACCTGATCCCAATCCCGATCCCAGTCCCGACCCCGACCCCGCAGCCATCGCCGCAAACACCCAAAACCCGCGCGTTTCACCCCAATCCTGACCCCGCAGCCATCGCCCCCAAACACCCAAAACCCGCGCGTTTCACCCCAATCCTGACCCCGCAGCCATCGCCCCCAAACACCCAAAACCCGCTCGTTTCACCCCAATCCTGACCCCACAGCCATCGCCCCCAGAAACCCAAAACCCGCGCGTTTCACCCCAATCCTGACCCTGCAGCCATCGCCCCCAAACACCCAAAACCCGCACATTTCACCCCAATCCTGACCCCGCAGCCATTGCCCTCAGCGGCGTCGAGGACGTGCGGGCCGTGCTGGAGAATTATTCCCTGGAGGACGATCCCCTGGCGGCCTTCCAGCGGCGCCGGACGCGCCTGGAGGAGGTGGGGACACCTGGGGGACACCTGGGGGCACCTGGGAGGGGCTGGGGTTACCTGGGGACACCTGGGGAACACGTGAGAGGGACTGGGGGACACCTGGGGACACCTAGGAGGGGCTGGGGACACCTGGGGGGCACCTGGGGAACACGCGGCAGGGGTTGGGGACATCTGGGGGGACACCTGGGTGGAGTTGCCAAAATCCCGGGGGGGGGTTTCACCCCAGTTTTGGGAGCGGTGGTGGCTGGAGGAGGAGGGGACAGCGGGGACAGGGGACACCGGGGACAGGGGACACCGGGGACGGGCCAGCCCCGGCGGGCCCGGCCTGAGCCGCTTCCGGCGCTTTTGGCCCCAAGCAGGAGCAGCAGCAGCGCCTGGCCGAGCTGGCCCAGGGCAAGCAGCCCGCGGGGGCTTTCCTGGGCAACCTCACCGGCCGCCTCTGGCCGCGCTCCAAGCAGCAGTGACGTCGCCGTGACGTCGCCGTGACGTCACCGCCACCTCGCGGGACCGCGGAGGAGGAGTGGGGGGGGACGACACTCCCCAAAATCCCCTCCCCTCCCCCACCGTCCCGAACCCCGAATTCCCGGGAATGCCGCGGGAGAGGGGGGGGGTTTTGGGGGGTTTTGGGGGGGTCTGGGAGGGCCGGGCCCCGTTTTGGGGCGAATAAAGGCTGAAATGGAGCTCTGGGAATGCTCTGGTTTGTGCGGGGAGCCTGTCCTGCCTCGGGGCGTGGGATTTTGGGGCGGAATCCCGCGGGTTTGGGAGGTTTTGGGGCCGATTCCTCCTGTTTTGGGAGAGGTTTTGGGGCTGAACCCTCGCGTTTGGGGTTTTGGGGCTGAATCCTCGGGTTCGGGGTGGTTTTGGGGCTTAATCCTCTCCAGGGGAGAGTTTGGGGCTGAATCCGCCTGTTCTGGGGAGGTTTTGGGGCTGAACCCTCGCGTCTGGGGAGGATTTGGGGCCGATTCCGCCGGTTTTGGGGCGAGTTCGGCTGCAAATTCCCCTTCGGTGGGCGCTTTTGGGTGCGAATCTCCCCTTTTTGGGGTCGGGTCCCCCTTTTGGGTGGTTTGGGGGCGTGGCTTGGGCTCAATGGGCGGGGCCGTGGGCGGGGCTTGGCCCCTTCAAATGGGTCTGGGGGCGCCGCTGGGCTCAGAGCCCGGCGAGCCCCGGCCCCGACGGGACCCCCGGGACCCCCCAGGCCCGGCCATGCTGCTGCCCCTCCCCCTCCTGCCCCTCCTCCTCCTCCTCGGCCCCGCCCCGGTGAGGGGGGGGCTGGGGGGGGGGCTCTGGGAAATTGGGGGGGGGTCCTGAGGGAATCGGGGGGGGGGTTGGTGTCCTGGGGAGGGATTTGCGGTCCTGGGCGGGATTTTGGGGGTCTTAGGGGGGATTTTGGGGGTCCTGGGGGGATTTTGGGGGTCCTGGGGGTAATTCTGGGGCGTCTTGGGGGGGATTTTGGGGGTCCTGGGGGTAATTTCCGGGTCCCCCCCCAGGCGCGCCCCGCGGGGGTCCTGGAGCTGCGGGTGCTGTCGGCGCGGGGGGGTCCCGGGGGTCCCTGCGGGGGCCCCCCCTCCTGCCGCCTCCTGTTCCGGCTGTGCCTGCGCCCCCCCGGCGGGGGCGGCTGCAGCCTGGGGGTCGCGCAGAGCCCCCCCGGGCCCCCCCCCGCGCCCGGAGCCCCCCGGCTGCTCCGCCTGCCCTTCGCCTTCCCCTGGCCGGTGAGACCCCCCCCGGCCTCAAAACCCGAGACCTCCCCCAAAACCTGAGCCCCCCCCCCCCCGCCTCCCGGGGCTCGGGAAGGACGGGACCCCCCCCCCCAAATTCCGTGTCCCCCCCAAACCCCCAGGGCAGCGTCTCGCTGGTGGTGGAGTCCTGGCGGCTGGAGGAGAGCGGAGCCCCCGGTGAGGGGGGGCCGGGGGGGGAAATTTGGGGCTGGGGGGGGGGGGAAATTTGGGGCTGGGGGGGGGGAAATTTGGGGCTGGGGGGGGGGAAATTTGGGGCTGGGGGGGGGGGAATTTGGGGCCGGGGGGGGGGAAATGGGGAACAACCCGGCGGTTTTGGGGAGGGGAACAAACGGAGATTTTGGGGTGTTTTGGGGATGGGGGAGGGTCAATTGTGGCTGGGGGGGGTCTCGGGGGGGCTCTGCCGGTGCTGACCCCCCCCTTGCCCCCCCCCCCAGGCCCCCCCTTGAGGCTCTTGGGGCGCGCGGTGTCGCGGCCGCGCCTGAGGCCGGGGGGGCCGTGGCGGGGGGGGGCCGGGGGGGGGCTGCGCTTCGGGACCCGCCTGCGCTGCCCCCCCCCCCCCCGCGCCCCCCGCTGCCCCCGCTGCCCCCCCTGCGCCCCCCGACGCTGCTGGAGCCGCTGCTGCGCCCCCCGTGAGTCCCCCCCCCAAAAAAAAATAACCTCACCCCTCCTCCCCCCCACCCCGGGACCCCCCCGGACCCCCCCTGGCGTGGGGTTCGGGGTCCCCTGAGCCCCCTCTGTCCCCTCAGGGGGGTGTCGGGGTCCCTGTGCCCCCCCCAGCGCCTGCGGCGGTGGCGGCGCCTGCTCGGTAAGTGGGACCCCCCCGGAACCCCCCCCGGGACACCCCCGGAACCCTCCTGGAACCCCCGGAACCCTCCTGGAACCCCCCCGGGACCCCCGGGCCCGGTAACGGCGCTGTCCCCGCAGGGCCACGGGAGCGGCTGCGACAGCCCGGCGGCACCGGCGGCACCGGCGGCGACCTTGGAAGCCCCGGCGGTGGCCGCGGCCGCGGCTCTGGTGGCCCCGGTGGCCCCGGAGGTGGCCCTAGACCCCCCGGTGGCCGCGGCGGCGGCTCTGGTGGCTCCGGGAGCGGCCCTGGACGCTCCGTCGGTGGCCCCGGTGGCCCCGGTAGAGACCCCCGGAGCCCCGTCCCCGTCCTCGCTGCCGCCGGGACGGCGCCTCCCGGTCCCGGAGCCGCCCCCGGGGGTCCCGGGGGTCCCGGAGCGGCTCCCGGCGGTCTCGGAGCAGCTTCTGGGGGTTCCGGAGGTCCCCGATGCCTTCCCGAGGGTCCCGCACCCGGTCCCGGTGGCCGCGGAGGTCCCGGATCCCCTCCCGGGGGTGTCGGATCATCCTTCGGGAGTCCCGGAGCCGCTCCCGGGGCTCCCGGAGCCGCTCCCGGGGGTCTCAGAGCATCTCCCGGTGGTCGCGGAGGTCTCGGATCCCCACCCGGTGGCCCCGGAGCGGCTCCCGGGGGTCCCCAATCCCCTCCCGGTGGCCCCGGAGCTGCTCCCGGGGGTCCCCAATCCCCTCCCGGTGGCCCCGGGGGTCCCCAATCCCCTCCCGGTGGTCCCGTACCCCCTCCCGGAGGTGCCCCCCTCCCCCTGCGCCCTCGGGCCCTGCTTCAACGGCGGCGCCTGCGCCCCGGACCCCAGGCCCGGGACCCCCGGCAGCCCCCCCGGGAGCCCCGGTTACAGCTGCCGCTGCCCCCCCGGCTTCCGCGGCTCCAACTGCGAGCGCCGGGCGGACCGGTGCGACCCCCAGTACTGCCTGAACGGTGAGAGCCGCCCCAAAGCCCCCCCCCCCCAAAAAAAAAAACCCCAAAACCCCTCCGGCAACCCCGAAAGTGACGCCCCGACCCCTCTTGCTCTCGTTTCCTCCCTCCCCCCGATCCCCCTCCCCACTTCTTCGCCTCCTTTCTCCTCTTCCCCTTTATCCCCCGAACCCTTTAAACGCTTTTTCCCCTCTGAATCCCATTTCTCCTGTTCCTCCCCTTTTCTCCCCTTTCCCCGCTTTTTTCCTCCGAATCCCTTTTTCCTCCTTTTTCTCCCTATTTCCCCCTTTTCCCCCTTTTATCCCCGTTCCTCCCTTTTCACCTTTTCCCCCCCGAATTTTCCCATTTTCTCCCCAAACCCCACTTTTCACCTTTTTGCCCCCCATTTACCCCCGTTTTCCCCCACATTTCCCCCCCGTTTTTCCCCCCGTTTCCCTCCGTTTTTCCCCCGTTTTTTTCCCCGTTTTCCCCCATTTTCCCCCCCCGATTTCCCTCCGTTTTCCCCCCGTTTTTCCCCCCCTGTTTTCCCCCATTTTCCCCCCCATTTCCCCCCATTTCCCCCCCGTTCCCCCCCCGTTTTCCCCTCGTTTTCCCCCCATTTCCCTCCCGTTTCCCCCGTTTCCCTCCGTTTTTCCCCCCGTTTCCCCCCCGTTCCCCCCGTTTCCCCCGCCAGGCGGGCACTGCCGGGACTCGCAGGGGCTGGCCCCGCTCTGCCGCTGCCCCCCGGGATTTTCGGGGCGCCGCTGCCAGCACAACGCGGACGACTGCAGCCCGAACCCGTGCGCGCACGGGGGCACCTGCCAGGACGGCCCCAACTCCTTCACCTGCTCCTGCACGCTGGGCTTCGGGGGGCCCCGCTGCCGCCGCCGCGCCGGGGCCTGCGCCCCGAACCCGTGCGCGCACGGCGGGACGTGCTTCACGCACTTCTCGGGGCCCGTCTGTGCCTGCGCCCCCGGATTTATGGGGGTGCGCTGCGAGGAGGAGGTGGGGGGGCCCCCCCCGGCCCCGCGGCCCCGCCGGGGCGCGGCCCCGCTGGCGCTGTGCGCGCTCCCGCTGCTGCTGCTGGGGCCGGGCGTGGGGCTGGCCGTGGCCAGGAGGCGGCGGGGGGGCGGCAGGTGAGGTTTTGGGGGGGTTTTGAGGGGTTTTGGGACAGTTCGGGGTTCAGGGTTTGGGGTTCAGGGCTGTTATTGGGGCAGGAGGCGGCAGGGGGGGCGGCAGGTGAGGTTTTGGGGGGGTCTTGGGTGGGTTTTGAGGGGTTTTGGGACAGTTTGGGGTTCAGGGTTTGGGGTTCAGGGCTGTTATTGGGGCAGGAGGCGGCGGGGGGGGCGGCAGGTGAGGTTTTGGGGGGGGGTTTGAGGGAGGTTGGGGGGTTTTGGGGGTCTCTCTGTGAGTTCCAATGAGATTTTGGGGGGTCCAGGTGGGCATTTGGGGTTTTTTGGGGGCGGTCTCACGGCGGTTTTTGGCAGCAGGACCCCGGAGGACACGGGGGGGGACCCCCGGCTGAGCCCCCCCGGGCCGGAGCGGCGGCCACAGAGAGCCTCGGCCACGCGGGTGAGACCCCCGGGACCCCAGATCCCCCCCCGGGACCCTAAATCCCCCCTGAGACCCCCGCACCCCCTCCCTTTAACCCCCTTTTTGCCCCCCTCAGGTGTGACCTCAGGTGTGCCCCCCAGTCCAGGCAATAAACGGAATTTCGGTGGTTTTGGGGTTTATTTGGGGTTTTTTTCGGGGGTCCCAGGTTTGGTTTTTTTTTGGGGTGGGGGGTCAGAGCTGCAGGAACTCGGCCACGAAGACCAGCAGGATCTTGGCCAGGTCCTGCACGGTCGGGGGGTGCAGATTGTCCTCGGTGTCCCCCGGCGTGTGCCACACCCGCGGGAACGGCGTCGGGATCAGGTGCAGCACCGGGACACCTGCGGGGACACCGGGGACATCAGGGACATGGGGGGGACATGGGGACATCAGGGACACCTGCGGGGACACCGGGGACAGAGGGGACACACGGGGACACTGGGGACATCAGGGACACGGGAGGGACATGGGGACATCAGGGACACACGGGGACACAGGGGACAGAGGGGGGACACCTGCGACATCAGGGACACATGGGGACACCGGGGACAGAGGGGACATGGGGGGACACAGGGGACATCAGGGACACCTGCGGGGACACCGGGGACAGAGGGGACATGGGGGGACACAGGGGACATCAGGGACACCTGCGGGGACACCGGGGACATCAGGGACACACGGGGACACCGGGGACAGAGGGGACACCTGCGGGGACACTGCGGGTGTCAGGGACACGGGGGGACACCAGTGACATCAGGGACACGGGGGGACACCAGTGACATCAGGGACACGGGGGGACAGAGGGGACATCAGGGACACCTGCGGGGACACCGGGGACAGAGGGGACACCTGCGGACACCGGGGACATCAGGGACACACGGGGACACAGGGGACATCAGGGACACACGGGGACACATGGGGACACAGGGGACATCAGGGACACCTGCGGGGACACCGGGGACATCAGGGACACGGGGGGACAGAGGGGACATCAGGGACACACGGGGACACATGGGGACACAGGGGACATCAGGGACACCTGCGGGGACACCGGCCACGTCAGGGACACACGGGGACAGAGCGGGGACACCGGGGACATCAGGGACACGGAGGGACAGAGGGGACGTCAGGGACACCTGCGGGGACACAGGGGACAGGGCGGGGACACGGTGGGGACACGGTGGGGACAGTCAGCCCGCTGCAGGAAAAGGGGGGACAGAGGGGACATCAGGGACACCTGCGGGGACACCGAGGAGCCCAGGGGACACTGGGGACACGGTGGGGACAGGCTGGGGACAGTCACCTCGCTGCAGGAAGGGCACGTGATCGTCCTCGACGGGCCCCGGGGCGGGGCTGAGGCGGAAGAACGGCGGCTCCGGCGGCGCCGCGTGCAGCAGCCCCAGGCGGCGCAGCCGCTGCTCTGCGGGGACACGGGGACATCGCGGGGACATCGGGGACACGGGGACATCGGGGGGCATTGGGGACATCGCGGGGACATCGGGGACACGGGGACATCGGGGACATCGGGGACATCACGGGGACATCGGGGGGACATCGGGGACACGGGGACATCGGGGACACGGGGACATCGGGGGGACATCGGGGACATCACGGGGACATCGCGGGGACATCGGGGACACGGGGACATCGGGGACACGGGGACATCGGGGGGCATTGGGGACATCGCGGGGACATCGGGGACACGGGGACATCGGGGACACGGGGACATCGCGGGGACATCGGGGACACGGGGACATCGGGGGGCATTGGGGACATCGCGGGGACATCGGGGACACGGGGACATCGGGGGGACATCGGGGACATCGGGGACATCGGGGGGCATTGGGGACATCGGGGGGACATCGGGGACACGGGGGACATGGGGGACATGGGGGGCATTGGGGACATCGCGGGACACGGGGACATCGCGGGGACATCGCGGGGACATCGCGGGGACATCGGGGCATGGGGGACATGGGGGACATTGGGGCATTGGGGACATCGGGGGCATTGGGGACATCGAGGGACATGGGGGACACCGCCACCCCGTCCCTCTCTGGGTTTTTGTCCCATCTTCCAATCCCGTCACTGTCCCCATCGTGTCGCTGTCCCCAGCCCTGTCCCCGCTGTCCCCAGCCCTGTCCCCGCGCTGTCCCCGCTGTCCCCGCTGTCCCCGGGGTCCCCGGGGTCGCACCGATGCTGGCGAGGCGCAGGAACCAGTGGTGGCTGCGGGGGAAGTGGCTGTGGATGGCGGGGCTGGGGGCGCCCAGCAGGTCCAGCAGCACCAGCAGGCTCTGGGGACACACAGGGGACACGGGCACATGGCGGGGACAGCGCGGGGACAGCGACGCAGGGGCGTGGCCATGGGGACAGGGACAGCGCCCCCTCCACGCCGCTGGCCACGGCGGCGACCCCTGACCCTGCGGGCTGTCCCCAGTGTCACCATCGTGTGCCACCATCCCCAGTGCCACCGTCCCCAGTGTCACCATCGTGTGCCACCGTCCCCAGTGTCACCATCCCCAGTGCCACCATCCCCAGTGCCACCATCCCCAGTGTCACCATCCCCAGTGTCACCATCGTGTGTCACCATCCCCAGTGTCACCATCCCCAGTGTCACCATCCCCAGTGTCACCATCCTGTGCCACCATTGTGTGCCACCATCCCCAGTGTCACTGTCCCCAGTGTCACCATCCCCAGTGCCACCATCCCCAGTGTCACCATCGTGTGCCACCATCCCCAGTGTCACTGTCCCCAGTGCCACCATCCCCAGTGTCACTGTCCCCAGTGCCACCATCCCCAGTGTCACCATCCCCAGTGTCACCATCGTGTGCCACCATCCCCAGTGCCACCATCCCCAGTGCCACTGTCCCATGTCACCGTCCCCGGTGCCACCGTCCCAGTGCCACTGACCATGGCGGTGACCTCTGACCCCGCGGGGTGGCCCCGCGCCGCCATCTTGGCCGCCAGGTGCCGCGCCCCGTACAGGGAGTCGGTGGCGCTCCAGTCCCCGAACGCCTCCTCCCCGTCCAGGAAGAGCAGCTGCAGCGTCACCGGGGGGTCCTGCGGGGACACCGGGGCTGGCACGGCTGTGGCACACCTGGCACACCTGTGTCACACCTGGCACACCTGTGTCACACCTGTGTCACACCTGTGTCACACCTGTGTCACACCTGGCACACCTGTGGCACACCTGGCACACCTGTGTCACACCTGGCACACCTGGCACACACCTGGCACACACCTGGTGCCCCTGTGTCACACCTGGCACACACCTGGCGCACACCTGGTGCACCTGTGTCACACCTGTGTCACACCTGGCACGCCTGGCGCACACCCGGTGCACACCTGACACACCTGTGTCATACCTGTGTCACACCTGGCACACACCTGGCACACCTGTGTCATACCTCTGTCACACCTGTCACACCTGTGTCACACCTGGCACACCTGTGTCATACCTCTGTCACACCTGTCACACCTGTGTCACACCTGGCACACCTGTGTCATACCTGTGTCACACCTGTCACACCTGTGTTACACTGGTCACACCTGTGGCACACCTGTCCCACCTGCGGCACACCTGTCCCACCTGTCCAGGTGACCCCCGGGTGTCCTGACGTGACCCCCGGGTGTCCCCCAGGTGTCCCAAGGTGACCCCCCAGGTGTCCCTGTGCCCTCACTGGTGACCCCCAGGTGTCCCCAGGTAACCCCCCAGGTGTCCCCCGGGTGTCCTGAAGTGACGCCCAGGTGTCCCCAGGTTGTTCCCTGGGTGACCCCCAAGTGTCCCTGTGCCCTCACTGGTGACCTCCACCTGTCCCCAGGTGTCCCCAGGTGCCCCCCAGGTGTCCCCAGGTGCCCCCCCAGGTGTCCCCAGGTGTCCCCACCTGTCCCCAGCTCTCCCCAGGTGTCCCCAGCTCTCCCCACCTGTCCCCAGGTGCCCCCAGGTGTCCCCAGCTCTCCCCAGGTGTCCCCAGGTGCCCCCACATGTCCCCCAGCTGTCCCCCAGGTGCCCCCCAGGTGTCCCCAGGTGTCCCCAGGTGCCCCCCAGGTGTCCCCAGCTCTCCCCACCTGTCCCCCAGCTGTCCCCAGGTGTCCCCCAGGTGTCCCCCACCTGTCCCCAGGTGTCCCCACCTGTCCCCCAGGTGTCCCCAGCTGTCCCCAGCTGTCCCCCAGCTGTCCCCAGGTGTCCCCCAGGTGTCCCCCACCTGTCCCCAGGTGTCCCCAGCTGTCCCCCAGGTGTCCCCAGCTGTCCCCAGGTGTCCCCAGGTGCCCCCCAGGTGTCCCCAGGTGTCCCCAGCTCTCCCCACCTGTCCCCAGCTGTCCCCCAGGTGTCCCCAGGTGTCCCCAGCTGCCCCCAGGTGTCCCCCAGGTGTCCCCACCTGCCCCCCACCTGCCCCCCAGGTGTCCCCAGGTGTCCCCAGGTGCCCCCCACCTGTCCCCAGGTGTCCCCAGGTGCCCCCCACCTGCCCCCCAGGTGCCCCCCAGGTGTCCCCAGGCGTCCCCGCGCCCTCACCTGCCCCCTGCGCCGCCGCAGGTGCGGGTCCAGCGCGGCGGCCAGCTCCAGCAGGAGGGCGCAGGGCACGGCGGCGTCGGTGGCCCCCACGAAGGGCCCGCTGGCCACGGCCTTGGTGTCGTAGTGGCAGGCCAGCGCCAGGCGCCGCGCGGCCGCCGGCGCCGCCGTGGCCACCACGCTGCTGAAGGTCACCTGCCCGCGGGGCGTGGCCGCCTCGAAGGTGTCCAGCTCCAGGTGCCAGCGGGCGCCCAGCGAGCGCAGGTGGGCCAGGATGTGCTGCGACGGGGGGGGTGCGGGGATTTTGGGGGGGTTTGGGGGGGATTTTGGGGGGGTTTGGGGATTTTGAGGGAGATTTTGTGGGGTATTTGTGGGGATTTTGGGGGGATTTGGGGATTTTGGGGGGGATTTTGGGGGTATTTGTGGGGATTTTGGGGGGATTTGGGGATTTTGGGGGGGATTTTGGGGGGGTTTGGGGATTTTGGGGGAGATTTTGGGGGGGTTTTGGAGGATTTGGGGATTTGGGGGGGGATTTTGGGGGGTATTTGTGGGGATTTGGGGGGGATTTGGGGATTTTGGGGGGATTTTGGGTCTGAAAGGGATTTGAGGGAGATTTTGGGGGATTTGGGGGGTATTTGAGCAGATTTTGGGGGGATTTTTGGGGGTTTGGGAGGATTTTGGGGGAGATTTTGGGGGGTATTTGTGGGGATTTTGGGGGGATGTGGGGATTTTGGGGGAGATTTTGGGGGGTATTTTTCGGGATTTTGGGGGGATTTGGGGTTTTGGGGGGATTTTTGGGTGGGTTTGGGGGGGATTTGGGGTCTGAAAGGGATTTGGGGGATTTTGGAGGATTTGAGTGGATTTTGGGGGCATTTTGGGGGGTTGGGGGGTTTTTGGGGGATTTGGAGGGTATTTGTGGGGATTTTGGGGGGATTGGGGGTCTGAAAGGGATTTGGGGGGATTTTGGGGGGATTTACAGGGGATTTGGGGAATTTTAGGGGGTTTGGGGGGATTTAGGGGGTTTTGGGGGGGTTTGGGGTGATCTAGGGGTCTGAAAGGGATTTGGGGAGGATTTGGGGGGGGATTTTGGGGAGATTTGGGTGGTTTGGGGAGGTTTGGGGGAATTAGGGGGGGGGCTTGGGGGGGGGGGGTGTCTCAGGAGGTCCCGGGATGGATTTGGGGGTTTTGGGGAGGCTCTGTATGGATTTGGGGGTCCCGGGGCGGGTTTGGGGGTCCCGGGGGGGGTCCCGGGGCAGGTTTGGGGGTCCCGAGGGGGGTCTGGGTGTGTTTGGGGGTCCCGGGGGGGGTCTGGGTGTGTGTGGGGGTCCCGGAGCAGGTTTGGTGGTCCCGGGGCAGGTTTGGGGGTCCCGGGCGGGGTTCTGAGTGTGTTTGGGGGTCCCGGGTGGGTTTGGGGGTCCCGGGTGTGTTTGGGGGTCCCGGGGGGGGGTCTCACCTGCCGGGCCGCGCGGCTGCCGGGGCCCCCCGGGACCCTCTCGTGCAGGAGGGGCCGCAGGAGGGACCCCCAGAGCCGGGCGGGGTCCAGCCGGGCCAGGAGGGTCCGCAGGGCTCGCTCCGGGGGGGGGCCGGGGGCGGCCTGGGGGTCCCGGAGGGTTTTGGGGTGTCACTGAACGGCTTCGGGGGGGGCCGGAGTGGTTTTGGGGGGTCCCGGAGTGGTTTTGGGAGGTCCCGGAGGGTTCGGGGGGGTCGTGGAGTGGTTTGGGGGTCCCGGGGGGTTTTGAGGTATCCCGGAGGGTTTTGGGGTGTCGTGAAGTGGTTTTGGGTGTCCCGGAGGGATTTTGGGGGTCCCAGAGTGGTTTTGGGGGTCCCAGAGTGGTTTTGGGGTGTCCCGGAGGGTTTTGGGGGGGTCCCGGAGTGGTTTGCGGTCACGGAGGGATTTTGGGGGGTCCCGGCGGGGCTTTGGGGCTCCCGGACGGTTTTGGGGGGGGTCCCGGGGGGTTTCGGGGTCCCGGGGGGCTCCGAGACATCCCGCATCCTTTGATCCCGCCCCAGAACGCATCCGGAGGCATCGGGGGCTCCCGGAGGGCCCGAAAGGTTTGTGGGGGGGCTCCCGTTACCGCCCCCCTCCCCCGTTAACCCCCCCCCTTCCTCCGGTAATCCCGACTCGCTTCCCGCTCACCGGGCCGGCTGTTCCGCGTTCCCCGCCGGGCCAGGCGAGGAACAGCACGGCGGCGGCCGCCAGCAGCGCCAGCAGCGGCAGCAGCGGCCGCGCCGGGCGCGGGGGCCGCGGGAGGAGCCCCCGGCAGCGGCCCGGGCCCGGTACCGGCACCGGGAGCGGCCCCGGTACCGCAGCCGGACTCGAACCCGCGGCCCGCGGGCGGCGCGGCCCGGCCGGGACCTGGCGCATGGCGGGGGCGGGGCCTGCCGGGGGCGGGGCCGCCCCGGGCCAATCGCTGCTGCGGGGCGGGGCCTGGAGGGGGCGCGGCTACGCGAGGCGACGAGGAGCGCGGGTATTGGGCGGTGGGCGGGGCTTGAGGGGGAGGCCACGCCCACGTGCGGCGACGCGGGACGGACGCGGGGACACGGGGGGGACACAGGGGGACATGGGGGGGACAGAGGGACACGGGGGGGACAGAGGGACACGGAGGGGACACGGGGGGACAGAGGGACACGGGGGGGACACGGGGGGGGACACGGGGGGGACAGAGGGACACGGGGGGGACACAGGGGGACATGGGGGGGACAGAGGGACACGGGGGGGACACGGGGGGGACAGAGGGACACGGGGGGGACAGAGGGACACGGGGGGACAGAGGGACACGGAGGGGACAGAGGGACATGGGGGCCACGGGGGGACAGAGGGACAAAGAGGGGACAGAGGGACACGGGGGGGACAGAGGGACACGGGGGGACAGAGGGACACGGAGGGGACAGAGGGACATGGGGGCCACGGGGGGACAGAGGGACAAAGAGGGGACAGAGGGACACGGGGGGACAGAGGGACACGGGGCGGACACGGGGGGGACAGAGGGACATGGGGGGGACAGAGGGACACGGGGGGGACACGGGGGGACAGAGGGACATGGGGGGACAGAGGGACATGGAGGGGACAGAGGGACATGGGGGGGACAGAGGGGGGCACGGGGGGGGACAGAGGGACATGGGGGGGACATGGGGGGACAGAGGGACGGGGGGGACACAGCGGGTGGCCACGGCCATCCTCCTTGGGGCCATCACCCCCTTGGTGTCACCCTCAGCATGTGATGTCCCCACCCCCGGGACAGGGGGGACCTCAGCAGGGACAGGTCCCTGCCCCAGGCAGGTGACCTCGGGTGGGGACATCACCTGGGACAGGCACGGGGCTCGTGTCACCCGCCCTGGGACCGCCACCCCCCCCAGTGCCACCAGCCCTTCCGTGGGGCTGTCACCTGGGCAGGGTTGTCACCGTCCTGAGGGACACCCCAGGCTGTGGGGCCACCCCCCCTTGCTTGGGGACACTGCCCTGCGTGGCAATGTCACCTCTGAGGGACATCGTCCTTCCAGGGGCCACCGGCCCGGCTGGGGACATCGCCACTGGGCTGTCCCCATTGTCCTCCATGGGGACACCATCCTGGAGGGGAATGTCACCCCCCAGGGGCCACCAGCCCGGCTGGTGACATCGCCACTGGGCTGTCCTCATTGTCCTCCACGGGGACACCATCCTGGAGGGGAATGTCACCCTCCCTGTGGCCACCAGCCCGGCTGGGGACATCGCCATCCCCGAGCCCACACCTCCACACTTCCACGCTCGACCGTTCCATTCCTCTTTTCTTTTTTTCCCCCCCACCCGCCCCCAGCAATCCTTCCGCGGCCCTTCCCGTGCCCGAGCCGTCCGTCCGTCCGTCCGTCCGTCCGTCCTTCACCTGCCGTCCTCCCTGCGGCCGGCCGGGTGCACCCAGTTGTTGTCGTGCAGCCCCGTCCGGCAGCCCGGCGCCTCCCGGTCCGGCCGGCGGCAGCACATCCAGTAGGAGCGGCCGTAGGGCAGGTCGTGGTGGTAGGGCTTGGGGTGCCAGCGGCACAGCGACACGTCCCCGCGCTCGTAGCGCTTCTTGCACTGCTTGCAGGGGTCGTCGCGGTACAGCGGGTCGCGGTTCCACCGGGAATCCGTGGCCTGCACGCCGAAGGTCTCGATGATGGACTTGAAGTAGTGGCACGAGCACTTGAGGGCGGCCAGCGCCTGCGTGGGCAGGTAGCTGAAGATCTTCACCATGACGTGCTCGGGCAGCAGCAGCATGTACTGCCGCGGCTCCAGCAGGCGCTGGATCTTGAAGCGGATCTCCAGGAAGTCGTGCGACACGTGCCGGTACAGCCGGCACAGCGCCGGGTCCCCGGGCGCCTCCCGGCCCGGCGCCGCCGCGGCCGCCGCCGGCTCCTCGGGCCGGCCGGGCAGCAGGAACAGCTGGCCGGGCGGCGGCGGCTCGTCCGGCAGCCGCACCGTCTCCTCCGTCACCTGCTTGGCGCTGTCCTTGCCGAAGAACACGCATTGGTCCACCACGCCCGTCACCACCACGTCCACGTGGAAGCCGGACGCGCAGTCCCGCGCCGCCGACGCCGCGCCCTCGGCCGCGCCGGCGCTCGGCTCCGCGGCCGCCGCCTCGTCGGCGCCCTCCTTGTCCCCCTTGGCGGCCAGCAGCAGCTCCACGCCGGCCCGCGCCGGGCTGACCAGCCGGTACAGGTCGCAGGTGATCTGGTCCTTGGCGCCCAGCGCGCGGGGACGCTCGGGGACGGCGCCGGCGGCGGCCCCGCGGGGCTCGCCGCGCCCGCTGGAGATGCGGAAGGCGATCCGCACCTCGCCGGGCCCCGCCGCCGCGCCGGGGCCGCACTCGCCGCCGCCGCCGCCGCCGCGGCACAGCCCGTTGGGCCGGGCCCCGCCGCGCTCCCGGTGCTGCTGCTGCTGCTGCGACTCGAACTGGGCCACGGCCGCGGCCACGCGCCGGCACTCGGGGCCGCCCGGCGCCTCCAGCAGCACCAGCGGGGCCGGCGCGTCGCAGGGCCGGGGCAGGCTCTGCAGGGCCAGCGCCGCCCGCCGCTCCACCAGCGCCACCATCTCGGCCACCGACAGCAGGTCCGCGCCGTCGCCGGCGCTGTCCCCGACGCCGTCGCCGGCGGCGTCCTCGGGGGCGTCCCGAGGAGGGTCCTTGGGGGCGTCGCCGGAGCCGGCGGCCCAGCCCGGCGCGGCCTTGGCGGGGTCGTGGCAGCGCCGGCGCCGCTTGGCCTTGGAGCTATCGCTGCCCCAGTTGCCCTTGACCTTCATGGTGCTGGCGCGGCCGCCGGCGCCGCCGGTGCCGCACTGGTGGGCCACGAAGAAGGCCACCTTCTCCTTGGTGTTGCCCGGCTTGATGACGTACCACGTGTCCAGCAGCACCCGCCCGTCCTCGGCGGCCGCCGCCGGCGCCGGGGCGGGCTCGGGGGGCTCGGGTGGGGTGTTCTCGGAGGGGCGGCAGCCCAGGGGCTTGCGGGGCGGCGCGGCGGCGGCGGCGGCGGCGGCGGGGGCGCATGGCTTGTTCTGCGAGAAGGTGCCGAAGGGCCGCGGGCACCAGAGCTGCAGCTGCGGGAAGGCGTTGGGCTCCATCAGCGCCGCATGGCACGGCCACGCCGCGGGGGCCGCCCGGGCCTGCGGAGGGAGAGACGGCGGGTGACGGCTCGGGGGGGGGGGGACACCGGGGGACACCGGAGGGGACGTTCGGGGACACCGGGGGACGCTCCGGGACACCGGAGGGGACGTTCGGGGACACCGGGGGACACTCGAGGACAGCGGGGGACACTTGGGGACACTTGGGGACACCGGGGGACACTCGAGGACACTGGAGGGGACGTTCGGGGACACCGGAGGGGTGCTCAGGGACACCGGGGGGGACGCTCAGGGTCACCGGGGGGACACTCGGGGACACCGGAGAGACACTGGGGGACACTCGAGGACACCGGTAGACACTTGGGGACACCAGGGGGGATGCTGGGGGACACCGGGGGACACTCGAGGACACCGGGGAACACTTGGGGACACCGGGGGACACTCGAGGACACCGGGGGGACACTTGGGGACACCGGGGGACACTCGAGGACACCGGGGGACACTTGGGGACACTGGGGGGACCCTCGGGGACATCGCGGGTCTGAGGCCCCCCCCCCCCCCCGCCCTTCCCACGCGCGCCGCCAGCCCCGCCCCCCGCGGGCCCGCTACGCCCCGCCCCTCCTCACGCCCCGCCCCCGCCGGAGACCACGCCCCGCCCGTTAACGCCTTCCCCCCCCCCGCCAAATCCCGCGCGCGCGCCCGGCCGGCGGCCAATCAGCGCGCGGCGTTCGGGCCATGCCCATATATGGACGGCGGCGCGCGGCGCGGCGGGGGGGCGTGGCCGGCGGGGCGGGGCTCCGAGGGGGGGCGTGGCCCGGCGAGCCCCGGTCCCGCGTGGGCCCCGGGGGGGGCGGGGGGGGGAACCGGCGCCGGTGTCCGGCGGGGAGGAGGCGTTAACGGGCCCGTTAACGTTTTGGGGCGCGGGGACACCGCCGGAGCCACGCGGCGCACCCCGCCTGTGGGCTCAGCGGCCCCGTCCCCCCCGCGCCGGTGCTCGGCGTCGCACCGGGATCAACCCCCCGAGCAGCCCCCGCCGTCCCCTCCGTTAGGCCCCTCTCAGGCCCGCGGGCCCGGGCCGCTCCCCGGGCCGTCCCGCGACGCCCCCGCGCCCACGGCCCTGCCCCTCCCGCGCCGGCCGGGCCCCACCCGGTGCCGCCGCCCCTCCCCCGCTCACCGGGCCGTGCCGGGCGCGGCCGCTCCGCCTCTCCGGCCGCTTCCGGGGTGCCCCGCCGCGCCTGCGCCCGGGCGCGCCGCGCTCCGCGCCTGCGGCCGCGCGGGGCCTCACGGGAGCTGTAGTTCGCTCCCGCCGGGCTCCGGGCGGCCGCGCGGGGCATCACGGGAGCTGTAGTTCCCCCCGTGCCGTTCGGCGCCGCGCCGCGGGGCATGTTGGGAGTTGTAGTTCGCCCCCCCCCCCCCGCAATGACGGCGCAGCGCCCCTGGGTGTCACGTGGTTTATTTTTAGGGTACAGACCCGGGGACCCCCCCCGCGTCCCCAAGATGTCACACACCCCCCCCCCCGAGTCCCCCCCTCCCACACCCAAATCCCCAGGATTTCACCCCAAATTGACCCAGACCCCCCCCCCACTCCCAGCACGCAAAACTCTTGGGGAACCTTCCCTCCCCAGCACCCTCAGGTGACCCCCCCCTAATACCCACAGGTGACCCCCAGGACCCACAGGTGCCGCTCAGAACCCACAGGTGCCCCCCCAGGACCCCCAGGTGTCCCCCCAGCACCCTCAGGTGACCCCCAGGACCCCCAGGTGTCCCCCCAGCACCCTCAGGTGACCCCCCAGGACCCCCAGGTGTCCCCCTAGCACCCTCAGGTGACCCCCAGGACCCCCAGGTCTCCCCCCAGCACCCTCAGGTGACCCCCAGGACCCCCAGGTGTCCCCCCAAAACCCACAGGTGCCCCCACAGGACCCCCAGGTGTCCCCCCAAAACCCACAGGTGCCCCCCCAGCACCCCCAGGTGTCCCCCCAGGACCCCCAGGTGCCCCCCCAGGACCCCCAGGTGCCCCCCCAGGACCCCCAGGTGCCCCCCGCCCCTCTCAGCAGCCGCTCTCCGCCACCGGGCGCTGCCCCCGCCGGGCGCGACCCCTCGGGGGTGCCCTGGGGGGGCCGGGGTCGCCCAGACGGCACCGCTGCCACCCGCGGCGCACCTCGGCCTGCACCTGCGGGCGGCATGTCGCGACAGGCGCGTCACCGCCCGGCCCCGCGCGCGCGCGGCGCCGCGTGTCGCGACACGCCGCCGGGCCCGCGGGACGCACCTCCTTGTTGGTGAAGCAGTACAGGACGCTGACCACCAGGCCCTGGCCGGGGGTTTGGGGGGGGTTGGAGACTTTTTTTGGGGGGGGGGGGGTCCTGGGGGCTTCCACCGCCCTCCCGCAGGACCCCCAGTCAGCGCCAGGGATTGGGCGCGGCCCCGCGCCGGCCTCACCTGCGCCGAGGTGAGCAGCAGGTGGAGGCAGAGCCGCGCCAGCCTCAGGCCGCCGCCGCCCTCGCCCTCGCCGGCCAGCGCGAAAAGCACCTCGTGCACGCCCAGCAGCGGGATCAGCGTCAGCGTGGAGCGCGCCAGCCTGCGCGGGGACACCGCGGGGACACCGCGGGGACACCGCTGGGACACCGCGGGGACACACCCGGCGACGCCCCCGGGCGCGGGGACACGCCCGGGGACACGCCCAGGACATCCCCGGGCACGGGGACACACCTGGGGACACGCCCGGGGAGATTTGGGGACACCCCCGGGCACGGGGACACACCTGGGGACACGCCCGGGGACACGCCCGGGGACAGCCAGGGACACCCATGGGCACGGGGACACACCTGGGGACATTTGGGGACAACCCCGGGGCGTGGGGACACACCTGGGGACACGCCCAGGACATCCCCGGGCGCGGGGACACACACCTGGGGACACGCCCGGGGGAATCTGGGGACACCCCCGGGGCATGGGGACACGCCCAGGGAGATTTGGGGAGACCCCCGGGCACGGGGACACACCTGGGGACACACCCGGGGACATCCCCGGGCGCGGGGACACACCTGGGGACACGCCCGGGGACGTCCCCGGGCGCGGGGACACACCTGGGGACACGCCTGGGGAGATTTGGGAACACCCCCGGGCACGGGGACACACCTGGGGACACGCCCGGGGACATCCCTGGGCGCGGGGACACACCTGGGGACACACCCGGGGGAATCTGGGGACAGCCCCGGGCACGGGGACACACCTGGGGACACGCCCGGGGAGATTTGGGGACATCCCCGGACACGGGGACACACCTGGGGACACGCCCGGGGAAATCTGGGGACACCCCCGGGCACGGGGACACACCTGGGGACATTTGGGGACAGCCCCGGGCACGGGGACACACCTGGGGACACGCCCGGGGAGCCCTTGGGACCAGGTGTCCCCACCCGAGCCTGGCATTCCCGTGTCCCCCCCCGATGTCCCCACCCGCGCCAGGTGTCCCCACCTGAGCCGCGTGTCCCCGCGGGACACCTGGTGCGCGCGCACCTTGGCCACCAGGATCCGCACGATCCGCACGAACACCACGAAGTTCACCTGGCCGGGGTGGGGGGGGGGGGGGAGAGGGGACACCTGAGGTGACACCTGCGGGGACACGCCCACTCCCCCCGCCGCGATGTCGCGATGTCACCCACCGCGACAGCCGCCAGGATGGGACAGCGGATGAGCCACCACACCGCCACCTTGTCATTGCGCTCCCAGCACCTGCCGGGGGGGCGGGGCCGCGCTCAGCCACGCCCCTCCGCCCCACAAAGTGTCACCTGGGAGGGGACAGCGCGGGGACAGGCGGTGGCCTCACCCCTCGTTCTCGTACAGGTACCGCAGCACGACCCAGGGCACCACGAAGAGCACGGGGACACCTGGGCGGGGGGGGACACACCTGGTTAGGGGGGCGTGGGGGGGACACAAGGACACGAGGGGACACGGGGGACATGGAGGGGGACACGGGGGACTCGGGGGGACACGGGGCTACACGAAGGTACGGGAGGTGACACGGGTGGCACGGGTGGCACAGCGACTCAGGTGACGCAGTGGCACGGGTGACACCGTGAGACGGGTGGCAGTGACACGGTGGCACAGATGACACGGTGACACCGTGCCACAGGTGACATGCGTGACACAGGTGACATGGATGACACTGTGACACAGTCACACAGTGACACGCTGACACGGTGACATGGTGACACAGGTGACACAGTGACACGGGTGACACGCATGACACAGGTGACACGGTGACACGCTGACACGTGTGAGAGGGATGACACAGTGACTCGGGTGGTGCGGTGACACGGGTGGCAGTGACACAGGTGACACGGATGACACAGGTGACACAGTGGCACAGGTGACACAGGTGACACAGGTGGCACGGTGACACGGTGACACAGCGACACAAACAGTGACACAGGTGGCACAGGTGACATGGTGACACAGTCACACAGTGACACGGTGACACAGGTGACACGGTGACACGGATGACACAGGTGACACAGGTGACACAGGTGACGCAGGTGACACAGGTGACAGCGCCGCACCCCAGCCGAGGAGCAGGAAGGCGGGCAGGCAGCGGCGGCCCGAGGTGGCGAGCAGGAGGCGCAGCAGGAAGAGCCCCTCGGCCGTGGCCCACGCGTAGTTGGCGCCCACGCAGTACTGCGCCAGGCTCTGCGCCACGCGGCACGCGGGGCCCGCCTGCGGCGACACCGCTGTCCCCTCCCCGCCACGCCCCGCCACGCCCCGCCACGCCCCGCCACGCCCCGCCACGCCCCGCGCGGCCGCCACCCCCCCGCGGGTGTCGCCAGCCCCCACGAGTGTCCCCGTGCGTTGTCGCCGTGTCCCACAGGTGTCCCCTCCCTGCCGCGCGTGTCCCCGTGACTGTCCCGTGACTGTCCCCTCCCTCCCGTGGGTGTCCCCACCGGTGTCCCCTCTTTCCCACGCGCGTCCCCTCCCTCCCTCCCGCGGGTGTCGCCCGCCCCCACGAGCGTCCCCGTGGGTTGTCCCCGTGTCCCACAGGTGTCCCCTCCCTCCCGCGGCTGTCCCACGCGGCTGTCACCCTCTCCTGTGGGTGTCCCCTCTTTCCCGCGGGTGTCCCCTCCCTCCCGCGGGTGTCCCCCTGTCCTGTGGGTGTCCCCTCCCTCCCGCGGGGTGTCCCCACGGGTGTCCCCGTCTCCCGTGGGTGTCCCCGCGGGCCCCCTCTACTCCCCCGTGGGTTCTCCCCCTGTCCCGCCGGTGTCCCCGCGGGTGTCCCCACGCGTGTCCCCGCGCCCACCTGCGCGCCCAGCAGCTGCAGGGGGTGGCCGCGGCCGCGGCCGTGGGGCAGCAGCGCGTCCCGCGTGAGGATGGCGCCGGCGCGGAGCGCGAAGGACACGAACAGGTTGGCGTGGATCAGGTTCCGCGTGCAGCGCAGGCGCCTGCGGGGACACGGGGGACACGGGGGACACGGGGGACACCGCCACGGGTGACACCGGGGGACACCCGCCCCTGGGGACAACCCCGCGGGGGGCAGCAGCACCCGGAGGGGACAGTGACCCCAGGTGTGACATTCCCCAGGTGTGACAGTGACCCAGGTGTGACAGTCTCTAGGTGTGTGACAGCCCCCAGGTGTGACATTCCCAGGTGTGACAGTCCCCGGATGTGTGACACAGCCCCCAGGTGTGACAGTCCCCAGGTGTGACACAGCCCCCAGGTGTGATAGCCCCCAGGTGTGTGACACAGCCCCCAGGTGTGACATTCCCCAGGTGTGACAGCCCCCAGGTGTGACATTCCCAGGTGTGACAGTCCCCGGATGTGTGACACAGCCCCCAGGTGTGACAGTCCCCAGGTGTGACATTCCCCAGGTGTGACAGCCCCCAGGTGTGACAGCCCCCAGGTGTGACATTCCCAGGTGTGACACAGCCCCCAGGTGTGACAGCCCCCAGGTGTGTGACACAGCCCCCCAGGTGTGTCCGTACCTGAGCAGCAGCAGCAGCAGCAGTGCCACCACCAGCGCGACAAGGGACAGCGAATATCCCACGGTGTAGAGGAGGCGGAACTGCTCCAGCAGCCACACCTGGCGCTGCGGGGACACGGGGACACGGGGACACGGGGACAGGGGGAGAGAGGGACACGGGGACAGGGGGACAGGGGGAGAGAGGGACACGGGGACAGGAGGACACGGGGACACGGGGACACGGGGACAGGGGGACAGGGGGAGAGAGGGACACGGGGACAGGGGGACACGGGGACAGGGGGACACGGGGACACGGGGACACGGGGACACGGGGACACGTTGGACATTGCACGGGAACAGCACGGGACACGGGACGTGGGACACAGGGCACGGGACACGGCACAGCATGGGGACAGCAAGGGACACGGGACACGGCGGGGGGCACGACAGGGCACAGGCGGCACGACATGGCACAGGGGACACGGGACACGGGGCACAGCGCGACGCAGGCTGTGACACACGTGCCAGCACAGCGCCGTGCCACCCGGCGTCACACGGAGCGCAGTGTGACACACGCGGGGCACAGCGTGACAGCCAGCGCGACACGGCGGCGGGCACGTGGCACCCCCCGCCGTGGTGGCACCCCGCCGTGTCACCCCGCCGTGTCACCGCGCCGTGTCACCCCGCCGTGTCACCGCGCCGTGACCCCCGCTGTCCCCTGCAGCGTCCCTCCCCCCGCGCTGTCCCCGCGCTGTCCCCGCTCTATCCCCGCCACGTCCCCGCCGTGTCCCCTCCCTGTCCCCCCTCTGTACCCCCTCTCTGTCTCCTCACTGTCCCCTCTCTGTCCCCCCTCTGTCCCCGCTCTATTCCCCCTCTGTCCCCTCCCTGTCCCCTCTCTGTCCCCTCCCTGTCCCCTCGCTGTCCCCTCTCTATCCCCTTGCTATCCCCCCTCTGTCCCCTCCCTGTCCCCTCTCTGTCCCCTCGCTGTCCCCGCTCTGTCCCCTCGCTGTCCCCTCTCTGTCCCCTCCCTGTCCCCTCGCTGTCCCCTCGCTGTCCCCACCTGCAGCGGCTGCATCTGCGCCAGGTCCTCGCACTGGGCGTTGTCCTGCCAGGGCCTGCCGCTGTCGTCTGTCACCCAGCGCCCGTCGGGGCCGCAGCGCCGCGCCACCACCCCGCCCTGCACTGTGGCACGGCTGTCACCGCCGGCTGTCCCCCGCTGTCCCCCGCTGTCCCCCGCTGTCCCCGCCGCGTTACCTCGGTGGTACCAGGGCAGGTACCAGGGGCAGGGGACAGTGGCGGTGCTGTTGGGGACAGCGTCCCCCCAGCACGCGTACAGGTCGAAGCTGCGGTTGCAGACGGGTCCTGGTGGGGGGGGGTGGGTGTCACCTGGCGCGTCCCCGAGGTGTCCCCAAGGTGTCCCCAGCCAGGGTGGCCCCAGGGTGGTGTCGCGGCTCACCTGGGGCGGGCGGGGCCAGGCGCAGGTGCAGCTCGCACGCCTGGCGGTACTGGCGCCACGCGACAACGGTGGCCTGGGCGGAGCGCTCCTGGGGGGACAGCGGGGACAGCGGGGACAGCGGGGGGACAGCGGGGGGACATCGGGGGGACATCGGGGGGACATCAGGGGAGGGGACATCAGGGACAGCGGGGACAGCGGGGGGACATCGGGGGGACATCGGGGGAGGGGACATCAGGGACAGCTTGGGGACAGAGGGGGGACATCGGGGGAGGGGACATCAGGGACAGCGGGGGGCGACATCAGCGACAGCGAGGGGGTCATCAGGGGAGGGGACACCAGGGACAGAGGGGGGGACATCAGGGACAGCGGGGGACAGCGGGGGACATCGGGGGACAGGGGCGGCCATCCTGGGCGACATCAGCGGGGGCGACATCAGCGGGGACACCGCGGGACACCGGGCGACAGAGTGGGACAGCGGGGGACAGCGGGACACGGTGGGGGGGACACCGCGGGACACCGGGTGACAGCGCGGGGACATCGGGGGACGTGGCGGGGGTCTCACCTCTGCTCCGGGCGGGACGTGGCTCAGCGGGGCGGGGGTCGCCACCCGCTGGCCCATGGTGGCTCCTGGGGGGGTCCCGGAGTGTCGCCGGGGCCGCGGTGCCGCTGTCCCCGTCCCCCGCCGCCCCTCGCCCGTGTCACCGGTCCCGGCTCCGCGCGTGGCTCTGTCACCCTCGGGTGGCACCGACAGGGGCTGGCACCGCCCCCGGGAGGAGCCTCGGTGTCGCCAGGGGGGTCCCGGTGTCACCCACGGGGGTCCCGGTGTCACCAGCGGGGTCCCGGTGTCACCCACGGGGGTCTCGGTGTCACCCACGGGGGTCCCGGTGTCACGCACGGGGGTCTCGGTGTCACCAGCGGGGTCCCGGTGTCACCAGCGGGGTCTCAGTGTTACCGGGGGGGGTCCCAGTGTCCCACAGGTGTTCCCCACCTGTGTCCCGGTGTCCCCCACAGACGTCCCAGTGTCCCCCTGGTGTCCCCAGTGTCCCCAGTGTCCCCCCTGTGTCCCCCCAGTGTCCCCCCAGTGTCCCCCCAGTGTCCCCAGTGTCCCCCCAGTGTCCCCCCAGTGTCCCCCAATGTCCCCCCAGTGTCCCCAGTGTCCCCCCAGTGTCCCCAGGTGTCTCCCAGTGTCCCCCACACCTGTCCCATTGTCCCCCATTGTCCCCAAGCCGCGTGGGCGTGTCCCCAACACAAGGTGGGCGTGTCCCCAACACCAGGTGGGCGTGTCCCCAACACAAGGTGGGCGTGTCCCCAAGGCAAAGGGGGGGCGTGTCCCCACCGAAGGGGCGCGCCCGTCCGCCAGGGGGCGCCACCCAGGCCGGGAGGGGAGGGGAGGGGAGGGGAGGGGAGGGGAAGGGCGTGTCCCAGGCCGGCTGTGACGTCATCTCGGCGCGCCGCCCCGCCCCGCCCGAGGATGGTGGCGGGCGCGTTCCCGCTGGCCAAGCTGCTGACGCTGGGCGCGCGCCAGCTCAGCCGCCCGCTGGCCGCGCGCATCAAGGCGGGGGCGCGCGCGTCCCCCTTCTTCCGCACCTACATCTGCCTGCCCCCCGCCCAGCGTGAGTGACACCTGGGGAGGGGGGGGGACACCGCGGGGACAACGCGGGGACAACGCGGGGACAACGCGGGGACACCGCTGTCCCCTCCCGGACCGACACCGCCCCGGGACAGGGGTCACGGGGGACACCTGGGGACACCTGGGGACACCTGGGGAGGGGGGGGACACCTGGGGACACCGCTGTCCCCTCCCGGACCGGCCACTGGACGGGACAGGGGTCACGGGGGACACCTGGGGAGGGGGGGGACACCGCGGGGACACCGCGGGGACACCGCTGTCCCCTCCCGGACCGACCCCTGGCCGGGACAGGGGTCACGGGGGACACCTGGGGACACCCGGGGACACCTGGGGAGGGGGGGGACACCTGGGGACACCGCTGTCCCCTCCCGGACCGGCCACTGGAGGGGACAGGGGTCACGGGGGACACCTGGGGACAC
>NC_071564.1:290693-304388 GCF_026979565.1 Vidua chalybeata
GCGCCACTGGTGGAACTGGGCCGTGGCCTGGCTGTAGCGCAGCCCCCGGCCCAGGGGGCAGTTCAGCACCACCTGGGGGGGGGGGCACGGCGTGTGGGGAGGGGGGCCCAGAACACCCCGCCCCCCCCCCACCACCCAAAAAAAAAAAAAAAAAAAAAAAAAAAAAAAAGGCTGCCCCCTCCCACCCCCCCCCCCCCCCCAGCCCTGGGGACACGCAAAGGCCTCGCAAGCCCCCCCCCAGGCGCCCCCCAGGTACCCCCAGGTACCCCCCAGCTGCCCCCCAGGTACCCCCAGCTGCCCCCCAGGTGCCCCCCAGGTGTCCTTCCAGCCCTCCAGGTACCCCCAGGCACCCCCCAGGTGCCCTCAGGTGCTTCTCCATCCCCCCAGGCGCCCCCCAGGTACCCCCAGGCACCCCCCAGGTGCCCCCCAGGTACCCCCAGCTGCCTCCCAGGTGCCCTCTAGGTGCCCCCAGGTACCCCCCAGGTGTCCTCAGGTGCTTCTCCATCTCCCCAGGCACCCCCCAGGTACCCCCAAGTGCCCCCAGGTGCTTCTCCATCCCCCCAGGTGCCCCCAGGTACCCCCAGGTGCCCCCAGGTGCTTCTCCATCCCCCCAGGCACCCCCCAGCTGCCCCCCAGGCACCCCCAGGTGCCCCCAGGTACCCCCCAGGTACCCCCAGGTACCCCCCAGCTGCCCCCCAGGTACCCCCCAGGTGCCCGCACCTGCTGCTCGGGCTGCAGCCGCCGCCCCACCAGGCGGAAGGCGCGGCTGCCGGGCTGGTGGAACAGCTGGACACAGCTGGGGCCCGGGGGGGGCCCCCCCGCCGGCACCCACTGCCGCCGCCCCTCGTCGTAGAGCAGCACCGAGGCACGGGCGCTGCACAGCAGCCGCTCGCTGGGGGGCAGGGGGTCAGCCCCCCGGAATTGGGGGGGGGACACGGAATGGGGGTCAGCCCCCCGGAATTGGGGGGGGGGGACACGGAATGGGGGTCAGCCCCCCGGAATTGGGGGGGGGACACGGAATGGGGGTCAGCCCCCCGGAATTGGGGGGGGGACACGGAATGGGGGTCAGCCCCCCGGAATTGGGGGGGGGACACGGAATGGGGGTCAGCCCCCCGGAATTGGGGGGGGGACACGGAATGGGGGTCAGCCCCCCGGAATTGGGGGGGGGACACGGAATGGGGGTCAGCCCCCCGGAATTGGGGGGGGGACACGGAATGGGGGTCAGCCCCCCGGAATTGGGGGGGGGGGGACACGGAATGGGGGTCAGCCCCCCGGAATTGGGGGGGGGCGGACACGGAATGGGGGGGGGAACCCAGAAATGGGGGGGGGGAACCCTGAAAGGGGGGGGGAACCCGAAATGGGGGGGGGAACCCAGAAATGGGGGGGGAAACCCCAAAGGGGGGCTGGACCTCTTTCCTTATATGGGACCCCCTCCCCAATATGTGGGGCCCCCCCCGGGTGCTGCCACTTTCCCCCCCCCCCCGGACATCCGCAAATCCCCCCCCGCACCCCAAAACCTCCCCCCCCCCCCCCCCCCCCCCCCCCTTTTCCTTCCTCTTCGCCCCGGGGCGGCCCCTCCCCCACCCCCGCGGGGCCTCCCAGTGCTCCCAGTGCTCCCAGTGCTCCCAGTGCTCCCAGTGCCCGCTCCCAGTGCTCCCAGTCCTCCCAGTGCTCCCAGTGCCCGCTCCCAGTGCTCCCAGTGCTCCCAGTGCTCCCAGTGCCCGCTCCCAGTGCTCCCAGTCCTCCCAGTGCTCCCAGTGCCCGCTCCCAGTGCTCCCAGTGCTCCCAGTGCTCCCAGTGCTCCCAGTGCCCGCTCCCAGTGCTCCCAGTCCTCCCAGTGCTCCCAGTGCTCCCAGTGCTCCCAGTGACCCCTCCCAGTGCTCCCAGTGCTCCCAGTGCTCCCAGTGCCCGCTCCCAGTGCTCCCAGTGCCCATTCCCAGTGCTCCCAGTGCTCCCAGTGCTCCCAGTATCCCCAGTACCGATTCCCGGTGCTCCCAGTATCCCCAGTGCCCGTTCCCGGCGCTCCCAGTACCCCCAGTACCGATTCCCAGCGCTCCCAGTGCCCCCAGTGCCCGTTCCCGGCGCTCCCAGTGCCCCCAGTGCCCGTTCCCGGTGCTCCCAGTATCCCCAGTACCGATTCCCAGCGCTCCCAGTGCCCCCAGTGCCGGTTCCCGGCGCTCCCAGTACCCCCAGTGCCGGTTCCCGGCGCTCCCAGTAAGCCCAGTACCGGTTCCCGGCGCTCCCAGTACCCCCAGTACCGATTCCCAGCGCTCCCAGTAACCCCAGTACCGATTCCCAGCGGTCCCAGTACCCCCAGTGCCCGTTCCCGGTGCTCCCAGTATCCCCAGTACCGATTCCCAGCGCTCCCAGTGCCCCCAGTGCCCGTTCCCGGCGCTCCCAGTATCCCCAGTACCGATTCCCAGTGCTCCCAGTATCCCCAGTACCGATTCCCGGTGCTCCCAGTATCCCCAGTGCCCGTTCCCGGCGCTCCCAGTACCCCCAGTGCCCGTTCCCGGCGCTCCCAGTACCCCCAGTACCGTTTCCCGGCGCTCCCAGTACCCCCAGTACCGATTCCCAGCGCTCCCAGTATCCCCAGTACCGTTTCCCGGCGCTCCCAGTACCCCCAGTGCCCGTTCCCGGCGCTCCCAGTATCCCCAGTACCGGTTCCCGGTGCTCCCAGTATCCCCAGTGCCCGTTCCCGGCGCTCCCAGTGCCCCCAGTACCGGTTCCCGGCTATCCCAGTGCCCCCAGTACCGGTTCCCGACGCTCCCAGTAACCCCAGTACCGATTCCCAGCGCTCCCAGTATCCCCAGTGCCCGTTCCCGGCGCTCCCCGTGCCCCCGCCCCAGTTCCCGGTTGTCCCCGAGCTCCCGGTCCCACTTCCCGGTTTTCCCGGCGCTCCCAGTACCGCTTCCCGGCGCTCCCAGTGCTCCCAGTTCCGGATCCCGGCTCTCCCAGCGCTGCCCAGCGCCCGCAACGCCCGCTTCCAGTTCTCCCAGTGCCCGTTACCGGCGCCGCCCGCTGCCCCCAGCGCCCGTTACCGGCGCCCCCAGCGCCCCGGTACCGCCCGGTGCCCGTTACCGGCTCTCCCAGTGCCCCCAGCGCCGCTCTCCGCTGCTCCCAGTGCTCCCAGTTCGCCCAGTTCCGATCCCCGGTGCTCCCAGCGCGCCCGGTTCCCGCTCCCAGCGCCCCCGGTGCCGCTCCCCGGTGCCCCCCGCGCCCGTTAACGCTTCCGCCAGTCCCCCCAGCGCCGGTACGCGGCGCTCCCAGTCGCTCCCAGTCGCTCCCAGTCGCTCCCAGTTGCTCCCAGTACCGATCGCCGCTCACCTCATGCTGGCGGCGGCGGCCGGTCCGGGCCCTTCCGGTGGCGGCGGGGGCCGGACCCGCCGGTCCCGGCGAGAGGCCCCGCCCCCCATGGGCATGGCCCCGCCCTCCCGGCCCCTCCCCTCCCGGTAACGGCGGCGGCGACCGGGAGGCGCCCCCGGACCCCCTCAAGCGGCAACGGCGGCGCGCGGGGCCCATCGGGGACCAGTAACGACCAGTGGCTCCTCCCAGTGTCCCCCGGTGTCCCCCAACGGACCCCCCCGGTGACCCCCGGTGTCCCCCGGTGTCCCCCCAGCCGGTGTCCCCCCGAACTCTCCGGTCCTGGGCACTGGGAGGGACTGGGGGGCACTGGGAGGTGCCGGCGGGGCCGAGGGGAACCGGGGAGCTCCGGGGTCGGTGCCCGGTTCCCGGTGCCGGTGCCCGGTTCCCAGTTCCTGATGCCGGTTCCCAGTTTCCGTTGCCGGATCCCAGTTCCCGGTGCCGGTTCCCAGTTCCCGGCTCTCTGGTGCCGGTTCCCGGCTCCCAGTGCCAATTCCCGGTGCCGGTTCGCGGTTCCCGGTGCCGGTTCCCAGTTTCCGATGCCGGTTCCCAGTTCCCAGTGCCCGGTTCCCAGTTCCCGGCTCTCTGGTGCCGGTTCCCGGTGCCGGTTCGCGGTTCCCGGTTCCCGGTGCCGGTTCCTAGTTTCCGATGCCGGTTCCCAGTTCCCAGTGCCCGGTTCCCAATTCCCGGCTCTCTGGTGCCGGTTCCCGGTGCCGGTGCGCGGTTCTCGGTTGCTGGTGCCGGTTCCCGGCTCCCAGTGCCTGGTTCCCGGTTCCTGGTGCCGGTTCCCGGCTCCCAGTGCCGGTTCCCGGTGCCGGTTCCCGTCTCCCAGTGCCAGTTCCCGGTGCCGGTTCGCGGTTCCCGGCTCCCAGTGCCGGTTCCCGGTGCCGGTTCGCGGTTCCCGGTGCCCGGTTCCCGGCTCTCCGCTGCCGGTTCCCGGTGCCATTCCCGGTGTCGGTTCCCGCTGCCATTCCCGGTGCCGGTTTCCCCATTCCCGGCTCTCCGGTGCGGTCCCGCCCCCCGCCCCGCCCCTCTCCGCCGCCGCCGCCGCCGCCGCCGCCCTTTGTCCGTGGCCTCGGGCCCCGCCATGGCGCCGCGGTGATGCGCGGCGGGGCCGGCCCGGGGGCGGCGGGGCCGAGCGCGACCGGGAGCCCCATGCGGGGGCCGCCGCCATGGGGCAGGTCCTGGGCTTCGCCCACTGCAGTACGGACCGGGAACCGGCACCGGGAACCGGCACCGGGAGCGGGGAGCGGGGAGCGGGGAGGGGGCGGCGGCCCCGGGAGGGGCCGGGGATGGGGTGGCGGGTACCGGGCACCGGGAATGGAGGGAGCGGGAGGGGCTGCGGGATGCGGGAGGTGACGGGGAACCGGGAGTGGCCGGGGATGGGGAACCGGGAAGCGGCACCGGGAAGCGGCACCGGCAGCAGGGAACCGGGAGGGGCCAGGGGCAGCCGGGGATGGGGGCACCGGGGCGGACCGGGGCCGCGGGAACCGGGAGGAGCCGGGCACGGAAGGACTGGGAGTGGTCGGGGATGGGGGCACCGGGAACCGGGGACGGATCCGGCACCGGGAACCGGGGATGGATCCGACACCGGGAACCGGGGAGGGGACGGGGATGGCGCGGGATGGGGGGATCGGGGCAGCACCGGGCGGGACCGGAGCTGCGGGAACCGGCAGGAACCGGGCACGGAAGGACTGGGAGTGGCCGGGATGAGGGGTCCGGGAGTTACCGGGCACGGCCGGACCGGGAACCGGGAGGGACCGGGATTGCGGGAACCGGGGGTGGGACACGGGGACAAAGGTATCGGGGGCGACGGTACCGGGAGGCGCCGGGGATACGGGAACCGGGAGGCGCCGGGAGCACCGGGCACGGGACACCGGGGATGGGGGCACCGGGAGATCCCGGGGATGCGCGAACCGGGACGGAGGGTCCGGAACTGACCGGGAACGGGACGCGGGGCGCGCCCGGGGGTCCCGGGAAGCGCGGACCAAGTTTGGGGGTGCCGCCCCCGTCGCCCCCCAGAGGAGGCTCCGTCCACGGCCTCCACCACGCCGGACTCCACCGAGGGTGAGCGGGGCCCCCCCGGGCGGGGCGCGGATTTTGGGGAGGGGGCGCGGGATGGCCGGACCCCCCTGAACCCCAAATCCCCTGAACCCCAAACCCTCCTGAACCCCAAATCCCCTGAACCCCAAATCCCCTGAACCCCCAAACCCTCCTGAACCCCAAACCCCCAATGAACCCCAAACCCCTCTGAACCCTAAAACCGCGAACCCCAAACCCCGCTAAACCCAGACCCCCTGAACCCCAAATCCCCTGAACCCCAAACGCCCTGAACCCCAAACCCCCTGAACCCCAAACCTTCCTGAGCCCCAAATCCCCGAACCCTAAACCCCGCTAAACCCAAACCCCCCCGAACCTCAAACCCCGCTAAACCCAAACCCCCTGAACCCCAAACCCCCTGAACCCCAAATCCCCCCCGAACCTCAAACCCCCCCGGCACCCCAAAACCCCCAATGAACCCCAAACCCCTCTGAACCCTAAAACCCCGAACCCCAAACCCTCCCGAACCCCCGAACCCTCAGTGAACCCCAAACCCCGCTAAACCCAAACCCCCCGAACCCCAACCCCCCAGTGAATTCCGAACCCCCCGAACTCGAAACCCCCCCCGAACCCCAAACTCGCAATGAACCCCAAATTCCCTGAACCCAAACCCCCTCCGAACCCCAAACCCCCCCCCCCCGAACCCCAAAACGCCCCCGAACCCCCCGCAGGCGGCAGCGAGGACTCGGCGTTCCCCGAGCTGCCGGCGCCGGAGCCCCCCGAGGAGGAGGAGGAGGATGAGGATGAGGACGAAGAGCGGGCGGCGGCCTGGGGGGACCCCCGGGGACCCCCCCGGGACCCCCCCCGGGAGCTCACCTTCTCCTACATCGCTTTCGGGGGCGGGGGCGGCGCCCCCCAGCCCGAGCCGGGGCCCCGCGCCCGCCGCGACCCCCGCCGGGGCCGCGCCCCCCGCCTGAGCTCGGGGGGCTCCCCCCGGGGGCCGGACCCCCGAGCGGCCGCCAGGGCCCCCCCGAAACGTCCCGGGGAGCCCCCGGCCCCCCCCGAGGGGACCCTGGCGGACCGGGGTGGGGGCGAGGCTGAGGAGACCCCCGGGAGCCCGGGTGAGGACTGGGGGGGATTTGGGGGTCCCTGGGGGGGTCCGCATATGGGGTTCGGGGATGTGAAGGGTCCGGGGACACCCCCGGGGGGATTTGGGGGTCCCCGGGGGGGATTTGGGGGTCCCTGGGGGGGACAGGAAGGGTCCGGGGACACCCCCGGGGGGATTTGGGGGTCCCCGGGGGGGATTTGGGGGTCCCTGGGGGGGACATGAAGGGTTCGGGGACACCCCCGGGGGGATTTGGGGGTCCCCGGGGGGGATTTGGGGGTCCCTGGGGGGGACAGGAAGGGTCTGGGGACACTCCCAGGGGGATTTGGGGGTCCCTGGGGGAATCTGGGGGTCCCCAAGGGTGGGTCCGGGTCCTTTTGGGGGGGTCCCGAGACCCCCTCCGACGCCCCCCTCCCCCATTTCTTCCTCCCAGCAGCCCCCGCGCCCCTCCCCCCCCCGCCGCCAGGGGGCGCCCCGCGCCCGCCCCCCCCGGAGCCCCCTCCGGCCTCGGCCCCGCCCCCGCCGCCCTCGGACCAATCAGCGAGCGCGGCGGGCGCTGACGGACAGGGTGAGCGGCCAATCGGAGCGCGGGGAGGGGCGGGGGGCGGCCCCCGGGGTCCAATTTCGGGGAGGGTCCCGCGGGCCCCGCCGCCATTGGCGGCTAAAAATAGGGGGTGACCCCCCCCCCCCAAAAAAAAACACCCCGGCAGCACCCGCGGGAGCCATGGAGGGGGCAGGTGCAGCGCGGGGGGGGCACTGGGAGCACTGGGAAGGGCACTGGGAGCACTGGGGGACTCCGGAGGGGGAACTGGGAGGTACTGGGAGGGACTGGGAACCACTGGTGGGGCACTGGGAAGCACTGGGGGGACACTGGGAGGGACTGGGAAGCACTGGGGGGGGCACTGGGAGGGACTGGGAGCACTGGGGGGACACTGGGAGGGACTGGGAAGCACTGGGGAGGGACTGGGAAGCACTGGGAGAAACTGGGAGCACTGGTGGGGCTCCAGTGAGGAACTGGGGTGACTCCGAAGGGGCACTGGGGGGGCACTGGGAGGGACTGGGAGCACTGGGGGGACACTGGGAGGGACTGGGAGCACTGGGGGGGCTGCAGTGAGGAACTGGGGTGACTCCGGGGGGGCACTGGGGGGGGACAGCGCCGTCCCCGCCGTGACCCCGCTGTCCCCCAGTGTGGGAGCTGCTGTACTGGCGGGCGCCCGAGCGCTCGGCGCTGGCCTTACTGGTGGCACTGGTGGCCCTGGGGTGCCTGTCCCGCTTCAGCGCCGTCTCGGTGGGCGCCCACGCCGCGCTGGCCGTGCTGGCCGTCACCGTCCCCCTGCGCCTGCGCCAGCTGGCCCTGAGGGCGCTGAGCCCCCCGCCCCCCGAGCCCCCCGCGCGGTGAGTGACACCGGGGGCACGCGCCCGCTGTCCCCTGCCCGCCGACCCCCCGCGCTGGCCCCCGTGCCGCGGGGGTCCCCGTGCTGCCCGCCCCGGTGTGCGCCTGTCCTCGTTCCCGCAGCCGTGTCCCCGTCCCCCTGTCCCTGTCCCTGCTGTCCTTGTCCCCGTGGCTGTCCCCGTCCCCCTGTCCCTGATGCTGTCCCTGCCCCCTGATGATGTCTCTGTGTCCCCGTCCCCCTGTCACTGTCCCCCTGTCCCTGTCCCTGTGTCCCCGTGGCTGTCCCCTGATGCTGTTCCCCTGTCCCTGTCCCTGTGGCTGTCCCCTGACACTGTCCCTGTCCCCATGTCCCCGTGGCTGTCCCCATGTCCCCGTGGCTGTCCCCTGACACTGTCCCTGTCCCCCTGTCCCCGTCCCGCTGTCCCCGTGGCTGTCCCCTGACGCTGTCCCTGTCCCCGGGGCTGTCCCCTGACGCTGTCCCTGTCCCCCTGTCCCCATCCCTGTCCCCACATCCCCGTGGCTGTCCCCTGACGCTGTCCCTGTCCCCGTGTCTGTCCCCTGTCCCCATCCCTGTCCCCCTGTCCCCGTGGCTGTCCCCTGACGCTGTCCCTGTCCCCGTGTCTGTCCCCTGACGCTGTCCCTGTCCCCCTGTCCCCGTGTCTGTCCCCTGATGCTGTCCCTGTCCCCGTGGCTGTCCCCTGACACTGTCCGTGTCCCCACATCCCCATGGCTGTCCCCTGACGCTGTCCCTGTCCCCCTGTCCCCGTGTCTGTCCCCTGATGCTGTCCCTGTCCCCGGGGCTGTCCCCTGACGCTGTCCCTGTCCCCGGGGCTGTCCCCAGGCCGCCGCCCTCGGGGCCGCTCAGCGCGGAGCAGCAGCAGCGCTGGGCGCGGTGCCTGGCGCGGCACGCGGTGACGGCCACCCGCACCCTCACCCGCCTCTTCCTCGTCCACAGCGTCCCCGAGTCCCTCAAGGTGACACCGGGGGGCACGGGGGGCACTGGGGACATGGGGGACATTGGGGACATGAGGGGCACGGGGGACATGAGGGGCACGGGGGGCACAGGGGGCACTGGGGACATGGGGGACATTGGGGACATGGGGGACACTGGGGACATGAGGGGCACGGGGGGCACTGGGGGCACAGGGGACACTGGGGACATGAGGGGCACGTGGGGGACATGGAGGGCCTTGGGGACATTGAGGGCGTTGGGGACGTGGGGGGACACGGGGGGCACAAGGGGGTGTGGGGGACACTGAGGGCATTGGGGACATGGGGGACATGGGGGACACTTGGGGGGGTATTGGGGACATTTGGGGGGTATTGGGGACATGGGGACACTTGGGGACATTGGGGACGCTGGGGACACTTGGGGGTATTGGAGACATGGGGACACTTGGGGGGTATTGGGGACATTTGGGGGGGTATTGGGGACATTGGGGACACTGGGGACACTTGGGGGGTATTTGGGACATTGGGGCACTTGGGGACATTGGGGACATGGGGACACTTGGGGGGTATTGGGGACATGCGGGGGGCGGGCACGGGGGCTGTGGGTGGCACGGGGGGTGCCGGTGGCGGTGCCGGTGACGGTGGCACCGCGGTGGCCGCAGTTCGCCTTCCTGTTCTACCTGCTGACCTACGTGGGGGCCGTGTGCAACGGGCTGACGCTGCTGGGAGCGGGTACGGAGCGGGGACACCGGGGACACCGGGGACATCGGGGACACTGGGGGCATGGGGACACCGGGGGCATCGGGGACACCGGGGACACCGGGGGGCATGGGGGGACACTGGGACACCGGGGACACCAGGACACCGGGAGGCATTGGGACACCAGGGACACCGGGGGACATCGGGGGGCATCGGGGACATCGGGGACACCGGGGACACCGGGGGGCATGGGGGGACACTGGGACACCAGGGATATCGGGGACATCGGGACACTGGGGACACCGGGGGGCACGGGGGGACACCAGGACACCGGGGACACCATGGGACACTGGGACACCAGGGGGCATTGGGGACACCAGGACACCCGGGGGGCATGGGGATATTGAGGGGACATGGGGACACTGAGGGGACATGGGGACATTGGGGGACATGAGGACATTGGGGACACAGGGACACAGGGGGACACTGAGGGGACATTGGGGGACATGAGAACCTTGAGGGGACACGGGGACATGGGGGGACATGGGGACACTGGGGGGACATTGGGGGGACATGGGGACACTGAGGGGACATGGGGACATGGGGGGACACGGGGATGGGGATGTGGGACAGGGACACGGGATGGGGATGTGGGACAAGGAAGGGGGACAGGGACACGGGATGGGGACACGGGGACAGCCTGGGGACGGCGGGGAGGGGACAGCTGGGGACCCGAGGTGACAGCCGAGGTGACACGGCCCTGCCCCGCCAGGTGTCGTCTGCGCCTTCACCTTCCCCGTGCTCTACCGGCGCCACCAGGTACGGGGGACACCGGGGACACCGGGTGGGGTGACAGTCGTGGGTGTCCCCCCCCCCCTCCACACACACACATTGTCCCCTGCGATGTCCCCAGGCCCAGATTGACCAGTACACGAGCCTGGCCAGGAGCCACCTGAGCCACCTGCGAGCCAGGTGGGTGTCCCCGTGTCCCCAGCGGTGTCCCCAGGGTGTCCCCAGGGTGTCCCCGGGGTGTCCCCGGGGGGATCCCCGTGTCCCCCTGTCCCCATCGTGCCCCTGTGGTGTCCCCATGTCCCCGGGGTGTCCCCAGGGTGCCCCTAGGGGTGTCCCCGGGCGTCCCTGGGGGTGTCCCCGGGGTGTCCCGGTGGTGTCCCCGTGTCCCCATGGTGTCCCCGGGGTGTCCCCGGGGGGATCCCCGTGGTGTCCCCCTGTCCCCGTGGGTGTCCCCGTGTCCCCTGGGTGTCTCCATGGTGTCCCCAGGGTGTACCCATGGTGTCCCCGTGGTGTCCCCAGGGGTGTCCCGGTGGTGTCCCCGTGTCCCCGGGGTGTCCCCATGCCCCGGTGGTGTCCCCGGGGTGTCCCTGGGGGTGTCCCCATGGTGTCCCCGGGGGGATGTCGGTGTCCCCCTGTTCCCCGGGTGTCCCAGGGTGTCCCCGTGGGTGTCCCCGGGTGTCCCCGTGGGTGTCCCCGGGATGTCCCCATGGTGTCCCCACGCCCCCCCCCGACCCCGCTGTGCCCGCAGGCTCCTGGCCAAGCTCCCCAGTGCCAAAGCCAAGCCGCAGTGACGCCCCCGGCCCCGCCCCCCCCCCCCCGAGGTGACAGCGAGGGGGGAGGGGCGAGGCCGGGGGGGGAGGAGGGGTCCCCGCACCCCTCCCCCACCCCCCCCTCCCCTCCCCCCCCACCACCGCCCCCCGTGTCCTTCCCCTCCCCCCCTCACGCTGGGGAGGGGTCACTTTAATAAAAACTCTTGTGACAGCCGGGTCTGGTGGCGAGGGGACACGGGGGGGGACACGGGGGGGACACGGGGGGGGACACGGGGGGGGACACGGGGGGGACACGGGGGGGGACACGGGGGGGGACACGGGGGGGACACGGGGGTAGGGCCAGGGTGTCCTGGGGGGCAGCGGGGACCCCCGATGTGTGTCTGCGATCCGCCGTGTCCCCCGTGTCCCTTAATGTCCCTCAGTGTCCCTCAGTGTCCCCAATGTCCCCCAGTGTCCCCCAATGTCCCCAGTGTCCCCCAGTGTCCCCTCAGCGTCCCCCAATGTCCCCAATGTCCCCAGTGTCCCCCAGTGTCCCCCAGTGTCCCCAATGTTCCCAGTGTCCCCCAGTGTCCCCAGTGTCCCCCAGTGTCCCCAATGTCCCCAGTGTCCCCCAATGTCCCCCAATGTCCCCAGTGTCCCCCAATGTCCCCATTGTCCCCAATGTCCCCAGTGTCCCCCAATGTCCCCAGTGTCCCCCAGTGTCCCCAGTGTCCCCCAGTGTCCCCCAGTGTCCCCCAATGTCCCCTTTTGTCCCCCAATGTCCCCAATGTCCCCAGTGTCCCCCAATGTCCCCAATGTCCCCCAGTGTCCCCCAATGTCCCCAATGTCCCCAGTGTCCCCATTGTCCCCCAGTGTCCCCCAGTGTCCCCCAATGTCCCCAGTGTCCCCCAGTGTCCCCAGTGTCCCCCAATGTCCCCAGTGTCCCCCAATGTCCCCTTTTGTCCCCCAATGTCCCCAATGTCCCCAATGTCCCCCAATGTCCCCAATGTCCCCCAGTGTCCCCCAGTGTCCCCAGTGTCCCCCAGTGTCCCCAGTGTCCCCTTTTGTCCCCCCTTTTGTCCCCCCCGTCTCCCCCCGCCCCGCGAAAAGCGCGGGAACCCAGCGGCTCAAGCCCCGCCCCCTCCCGCTTTGACCCCGCCCCTTCCCCGTCCCTGTCTGCGTGGCCCCGCCCCGGCCCCGCCCCCGTTGCCATGGCCGCGGCCGTTGCCGCGCGACGTAAACAGGGGACGCCGGACGTGGTGACGTCACCGCCGGGGAACGCCGTAACCGGGGCGACCCGCGCAGTGTTTACCGGGACGGGACGGGGACACGGCGAGAGGGGCGGGGAAACCCCCGGGAGCCCCGCGGGACCCCCGGGACACCGGGCTGGAACCCCCGAGAGCCCGGCGGGACCCCCGGGACACCGGGCTGGAACCCCCGGGACACCGGGAACCGGGCTGGGACCTCCGAGAGCCCGGCGGGAACCCCGGGAACGGGGCCGGGACCCCCGGGAACCGGGCTGGAACCCCCGAGAACCCGGCGGGACCCCCGGCAACGGGGCCGGGACCCCCGGGAACCGGGCTGGAACCCCCGAGAACCCGGCGGGACCCCCGGGAACGGACCGGGACCCCCGGGAACCGGGCTGGAACCCCCGAGAGCCCGGCGGGAACCCCGGGAACGGCGCCGGGACTCCCGGGACACCGGGAACCGGGCTGGGACCCCCGAGAGCCCGGCGGGACCCCCGAGAATAAGGGAACGGGGACCGGGAACCCCAGGAACGGACCAGGATCCCCGGGAACGGGGCCGGGACCCCCGGGACACCGGGAACCGGGCTGGAACCCCCGAGAGCCCGGCGGGAACCCCGGGAACGGCGCCGGGACCCCCGGGACACCGGGAACCGGGCTGGAACCCCCGAGATCTCGGCGGGACCCCCGGAACGGAGCCGGGACCCCCGAGAATGGACCGGGACCCCCGGGAACGGGGCAGGGACCCCCGAGAACGGACTAGGACCCCCAGGATACCGGGAGCGGGGCAGGGATCCCCGCGAGCCCGGCCGGGACCTCCGGGACCCCGGGAACGGGACCGGGACCCCCGGGACCCCCGGGACACCGGGAACGGGACTCAGGGGCACCGCAGGGAGCGGGAGCGGGACCGGGACACCGGGACCGGGACCCCCGGGCAGCCCGGACGGGACTCCCGGGACACGCCGGGACTGCCGCCACCGGGGACACCGGCGGGGGCGGGGCCCGCGCGAATGAATGAACGAATGAACCCAAGGGCGTGGGAACCGCCCCCCCCCCGCCGGTCCCCACGGTCCCGCCGTGACTCAGCGCCGGTTCCCGCCGGTGACATCAGCTCCCGGTGTCCGTCCCGGCGCTGCAAAGGGACCGGGACCCTCCGGACCCCCGTCCCGGGCCCCACAGGGAGTGCGGGGGACGGGGCCGGTGCACTCCGGTACCGGGACCCGCTGTGTCGCCAGCCGCCACCGGGACGCCCCGGAGCTCCTCAGCCCGGTCCCGGTGACCCCCGGTGGTGGGGGGCAGCGGGGGTCGCTTTGCCCCGGTCCCGGGAAACCGCCGGGGGGAAGTTCCCATCGCTCCGGT